>NC_134865.1:83388438-83639363 GCF_049852395.1 Peromyscus maniculatus bairdii | reverse complement strand
CGTGCCCCCCCCCCCCCCCCCCCCCCCCCCCCCCCCCCCCCCCCCACCCCCCGCCCCCCCCCCCCCCCCCCCCCCCCGTCTCTGAGGCAGTCTGAGGACAGCCTGGGCTATATAGAATGTTTGTGGCAGTCCTGTGTAATATAGCAAGGCATGTTTCAAAAATCCCAAACCAGGCCTAGAGAGATGGCTCAGCGGTTTAAGAGCACTGGCTGCTCTTTCTGGAGGCCCTGAGTTCAATTCCTAGCAACCACATGTTGGCTCACATCTATAGTGAGATCTGGTGCCCTCTTCTGGTGTGCAGACATACATGCAGGCAGAACACTGTATATATAGTAAATAAATCTTAAAAAATCCTAAACCAGGGCTGGAGAGAAGGCTCAGTGGTTAAGAGCACTGAATGCTCTTCCAGAGGACCTGAGTTCAATTCCCAGCACCCACATGGCAGCTCATGACCGTCTGTAACTCCAGTCCTATGGCAAAACACCAATGCACATAAAGAATAAAAAAAAAAATAAAATAATCCTAAACCAAAACATACAAAAGATGCAAAGTTCAAATTAATGAGGGCAGTGAGATAGCTCACCATATAAAGGCACTTGAAGCACAAACCTGACAGTCTAAGTTCAGTGCCCAGAATGAAGTAAAGTTGGAAGGAGTTTTTTCTGACTCCAGAAAAAAAATCAAGCTCCTGAGATAACATTGCGTCCTATTGAGAGGCTTTGGAGAACACTTGAGTACTGAGAGCTACATAGAAACATTGTGAGCAATGGCTCACAGTGCTCTCCATGACAAGACGTAGACAGATCTGGGATGTGGCACATCCTTCAAATACTTGTGTTTAAGTCAGGCAGTGGTGGTACATGCCTTTAGTGTCAGTACTCAGGAGGCAGAGACAGAGGCAGGTGGATTTCTGAGTTCAAGGACTGCCTGGTCTACAGAAAGAGTTCCGGGACAGCCAGGGCTGCACAGAGAAACTCAAAAAAACCAATAAGTAAACAAATACTTGTTTTTATATTTGTGTGTATGAAAGAGAAACTGTGTCTGTCAGTGTATGCTACGTGTGTGTGGGTATCCATAGAAGTCAGCAAAAGGGCATCAGACCCCCTGAAGTTAGAGTTGGAGGTAGTCGTGGGTTACCAGAAGTGGGTGCTAAGAACTGAACTCAGGTCCTCTGGAAGAGCAGTATTGTACTCTTAACCTCTAAGCCATCTCTTCTGCCCTAGACATGTATTTTGTTATTGTTTTTTTTTTCAAGACAGGGTTTCTCTGTAGCCCTGGCTGATCTGGAACTTGCTCTGTAGACCAGGCTGGCCTCAAACTCAGAGAGATCCACCTGCCAGGCATGTTTTTTCTTTTTTCTTTTCTTTCTTTTCTTTTCTTTCTTTCTTTCTTTCTTTCTTTCTTTCTTTCTTTCTTTCTTTCTTTCTTTCTTTCTTTCTTTCTTTCCTTCCTCCCTCCCTCCCTCCCTCCCTCCCTCCCTCCCTCCCTCCCTCCCTCCCTCCCTCCCTCCCTCTTCTTTCTTTCTTTCTTTCTTTCTTTCTTTCTTTCTTTCTTTCTTTCTTTCTTTCTTTCTTTCTTTCTTTCTTTCTTCTTTTTCTTGTTCTTCTTCTTGTTCTTGTTCTTCTTGTTCTTCTTCTTTTTTTTTTGGTTTTTTCAAGACAGAGTTTCTCTGTGTAGTTTTGGTGCCTGTTCTGGAGCTCGCTCTATAGACCAGACTGGCCTTGAAATCACAGAGATCTGCCTGCCTCTGCCTCCCGCGTGCTATGATTAAAGGTGTGCACCACTGCCGCCCGACTCCTTCCTTCCTTTATTTCTTTTTCTTTTTTTTCAAAGACCACAAGTAACCAGGTATGGTGGCCCATGTCTCTGATCCTAGTACTTTGGAGGCAGAGGCAGGTGGATCTCTGTGAGTTCAAGGCCAGACTGTTCTACATAGTGAGTTTCAGGCCTTCCAGGGCTACAAAGTGAGACCCTGTCTAAAAAAACCACAAGTAAGTCTCAGCACGGTACCCACCTCCAAGTGCTCCTACAGGTAGGCCCTTCTCTTCCCAGGCCCACGTGATGATGGTATTCAAATAGCGCTGCCATGAACCGTCAAAGGGACCCCAGAGAGCCCATCAAGCAACAGACTGCACAGGGGGTAGAACCCAGCACGTCAGAATGACGCCCCCCATGTACTGCCTGCTGCCTCTCTACCATAACTGTATTGACAAATGACACCCACCTTTGACAATGTGCTAGAATCCAGGGACTGTGCCCTTTAAGACTTCTGCTCTGCACACAGACATGTGCAAACAGAAAAGCAGCAGCAGCAGCAGCAGGAGGCTGAGATGGACAGGGGCTCTACTGGTTTTGTTGATGTTCATAATAACAATGGGCCAGTGGGCCTGGAGAGAGGGCTCAGTGGTTCAGAGCACTTGCTGCTCTCTCAGAGGACCTGGGTTCAGTTCCCGGCACCCACATGGTGGCTCACAACCATCTATAATTGCAGTTTCAGAGGATTTGATGCCCTCTTCTGATTTCCTTAGGCATCAGGCATGCACATGATATGCACGCACACAGAATTGTTAGGATTTTCTGGGCACCATGCTAGCTCTAGATTCCTTGAGACCCTGTCTCAAGGGAAAAAAGCATAGCATGGTAGAGCAGGACACCTCTGACCTCCATCCTTTAAAACATTCTTAAGAAGAACTTAGAAAGCACTAATTTAAAACACATGCAAAATAAAATAAAGTGTTAAAACACTACACACACACACACAAAAAAAAAACCCAAAAACCAAAAAACAAGAAAAAAACAAAAACCAACCAAACAAACAAACAAACAAAAAACCAGGCCCCTGCAGGTCCCAAGTCTCCCTCTTATCCTTAGGATTCCGAGTAACTGCTTCTTCTGACCTGGAGACCAGATGCTGGGACTTGGTCTTGGCCTCTGGAATGAACCATGATGAACCCTCTGTTAGGAAAAATAATGGGATTGGACTGGGAAAAGAAAAGAGGCCACTGAAGTAGGCTCAGAGATGCTGTGCATAAGGATTGGGATGTTGCTAAGGAGGCGCATGTCCCAGGAAGATGCCTCTCCTCCGCTTGTTCTCTGCCTGGTCCCCGTGGAACTCCAGGATCAGCAAGTTTAGATGGCTCTTGTCTCTGGGCCTTTGGTACACTGCTGCAGCCTGGGTGTCCAGAACCATGCAGGGTGGGCCTCCCAGGGCCGTGGGACAGTGTCCAACCAGAAAGGCATTTAAGTCCTGGTGGCTGGTTGTTTGGTTGGGGAAAATTAAACATTCCTAAAGAAATTGCTGCCGCAGGATTCCTTCTGGCAAGCGTGGTGTGGACAATTTCATCCTCCCACAAGGAAATGTAAACGCCAGGCTGTTTATCTGAGGCCTTAAGATGCCCAAGGCTGCTTTAGCCTTTAGAAAACAAACTTGGTATCTGACCTAACATTTGGATGATGGTTAGACTTTCCGTGGTGTGTGTTCCACTTAACCTCCCTTGCTTTGACACAGCAGACCCTGACTGCCTCGGCTTCTCCGTAAGCAGGGGGTCATGTCTCCCATTGGGTGGTCTGAATCTCCCAGCCTGCTTAACTGGCCCGAGGGCCTGAGTCAGTCCCCTCATCAACTTCCTCCTCTGAGACAGGGTCTCATGATGTAGCTGAAGTTGATCTGGAGCTTACTATGTAGACTAGGCTGCCCTTGAACTCACAGAGATCCACCTGCTTCTGCCTCCCAAGTACAGGGACTGAAGGCGTACACCACCATATCCACTCTATCTGAGTGTCTTAATGCATTCCCTGACAGTGCTGATTGACAGGCACCTTTGCCCTGACTGTAAAAGTTATTAAAATTCCTTCTTTGGAATCTGTACTCCTAAGCCTGTGTCAGTTATACTGGGTTAATAATAATAAGACATTCTATTTATCTATCAATCTATTTTTTTTTCTTAAAGATTTATTTCTTTATTTTGTACACAGTGTTCCGCCTGCATGTATGTCTGCAGGCCAGAAGAGGGCACCATTGTGAGCCACCACGTGGTTGCTGGGAATTGAACTCAGGACCTCTGGAAGAGCAGCCAGGGCTCTTAACCTCTTAACCATCTCTCCAGCCCCTTATTTGGTTTTTCAAGACAGGGTTTCTCCGTGTAGTTTTGGTGCCTGTCCTGGATCTCGCTCTGTAGACCAGGCACCAAGCCTGAGCCATCTTGTAGTACCAGATTAAGGCCTTTTCTTTTAAATTGTTTATTTTCCTGTAGAGAGCAGGGACATTAGGAGCCACTTCCAGCTCTGTCCTTGCTCCCCGCCCCACCTCTCCATCACAGGAACTCTCCTGTTCCTTCTCCCCGACATTACAGCGAGGTTCAGGGTGGTGTTCAAGTCAGCGAGGCTACACTATTGGCTGGACGGAAGCAGTCACTTGTTCTACAGGTGATGCCACAGCCGTCCACCTGTCATGCCGGCTGGCGGGCTCCTCAGCAGTGCTGCGCTGTTTCCCATGTTCAGCAGCGTGGCCGGTGTGTGCATTCCGCAAATGCACACAGCTGTTCCCCAGATGCGAATTTCCCAGGCACAGTGTTCCTTCTCCATGTGCTTAGATGTGCTGAGGCCCCAGCTTCCTCCTGCAGGAAGAGGTCTGGAGAGCAGAGAGGTGCTCTGGCTTTAGGCCAAAGTTCCCAGGATGCGTCCAAGGCCTCCCAGCACGGCCACACCTAATGAGCCTGAGAGTCAGGGAAAAGCACCCCGGAATACGATGGGATATTGTGTGCTGCTGGCTATATGCATAAAGCACACAGACTCTTGAGACTGCATAAAACTGGGCAGAGAGTCAAAATCTGGGACTCAGGAGGAGGGAGGCCCCTGGCACAGTCCACTCAAGCCACCAATGCCATCTGTGACAAAGGCAGTACTTACGTGTCCTTCCCTTCCACTGCCGTAACTATCCATGTGGATGGAATACATGCGGACGCCAGGGCCCTGCTTTATCACCCTCTACCCTGTTCCCTTGAAATACGGCTCTCACTGAGCCTCTTCATTTAGGTTAGGCTGGCTGGCTGGCCGGTCCCGGCATTCAGTTGTCTCTGCCCTCAGCACTGGGGTTCAGGCACACACAACCACACTCAGCCCTTACAGATACTGGGGGTTTGAGTTCATGTCCTTATGCTTGTCTGATAAACATTCTTGGCCACTGAGGCAGTCCCCACACCTTTCATTGTCTTATCTCTTGAGTGGTTGGGTCTCAACATACCAGTTTAATATTGAACCAAAGCACTTAGAATCCGAGTATTATAATTTGGGCAAACACAGATCCTGATGGTTCTGAATGGGACTCCAGAGACATTCTGATTTCTTTGTCCTTCTAAAGAAAGAAGAAGCTGAGATTGAGGAAGTCCTACAGTGTCTTGGAAATGAGGTGACATCAGAGAAACGACTTCAGGACTCAGCCACCCCTCACTGGCTCACCCAGATGGCCATTTGTGGGTGTAAAATGAGTGTCTTATTGGTAACAGCTCCCTGGCTGCAACCTCCAGTGTCAAATGTTGATGGCTTGCAGGCCCAGCCCAGTTCAGAAGCTGGCATTCCTGTGCCATTTTACCCACATTTTGCCTTGGGCTCCCATCCAGATGGCCACCATTTTCACATAGAAGTGCTCTGTGTCACAGTTTTCTGCATTTCACAGGCAAGAACAATGGGGGAATTTAAGGAGGGTGAGAATTCACAAATATGAACCAGGCATGGTAGGACACACCTATCATCCCAGCACGTGGGAAGTGAAGTTGGGAAGATCAGGAGGACCCTCAGGTACATGGCACCCTACCTTAAAAGTCACCAACAGAGAGCTGGAGAGCTCACTCAGAGTTTAAGAGCGCTGCTTGCCCTTCCGAAGGACCTCAGTTCAATTCACAGCTCTCTCACAGTGGCTCACAACTGTCTGTAACCTCAGTGCCCGGAGATCCAATGCTCTCTTCTGGCCTCTGCACACACTTCATGCACACAGTGCATAAACACACCTGCAGGGAAAGCACCCATATACATAAAAACAAACAAACAAACAAAACCACCAACAGAGCCAGGCATGGTGGTGCATGACTTTGGTGTCAGTGCTTAGGAGGCTGAGGAAGGAGGATCTATGTGAGTTTGAGGCCAGCCTGGGTCTACATGAGTCATAGAACAGCCAGGGCTATATAGAGAAACCTGTCTCAAAAAACAACAAAACCACCAACAGGTGCTGATGAGATGGCTCCCTGGGTAAAGGCACCGGATTCTAAGCCTGGGGCCTGAGGTTCATCCCCGGGACCCACGTGAGGGAAGGGAAGAACCAATTCCCCCAAGTTGTCCTTTCACCTCCAAACTGTACACCCCCACCCCCAAATAAATGTAAAATGTAATAAAAAAAATAACCAACCAACCAAATACACGTGGGACTGGGAAGACAGTCAGGTGCCTGCTCTGCAAGCCTGGGGACCTGAGTCGGGGGGGGGGGGGGGGAGGGAGCCCCAGCCCTGCACAAACATGGGAGTGGCCACACTCGCCTATTATCACGGGAGGGCAGTGGAGACAGGAGGATCCCGGGCTTTGCCGGCCAGGCAGTCTAGCTGAATCGGTGAGTTCCAGATTACGTGAGAGAACCTGTCTCAAATACAAAACAAAACACCAAAATAATGTATGTGTGGGTACAGCACAAGATAGAGAAAGCAGAACAAGAAAGGCTACCTATTAAGGAAAGAGACTGAATGCAGGTAACAGACACGCGTTAGGAAAGAGGACAGTGAGCGAGTCCCTTTGGTAGTTCTGTGTGGATTTTCCCTTTTAGGTAGTGAATAAGTGTATAAAGATATATTCAGTAGTGGATCTACAAAATCCAATGTGAAGCTTAACTGTGGTGAGTGCTAATTTTTTTTATTTGCAACTTCTTTAAATAATAAAGTTTGAAAAAATAAGGTGATGAGTGATTAGGAAGACACTTGATGTCTGGCTTTCAAATCATGCATACCTCCCCCCCCCCCCCCCCCCGACATATACACAGTATCAAAGATGAACTCGATTATACAATTCCCATTATGCTCTAACTGGCCCCTGATTGTTCAGTTATATTGGGACAAACACATTTCCCAAGCAATGTAGCAGCACAGAAGGGTTGAAGTTTGGTTTTTGAGACCATTTTGCCATGTAGCTCAGGCTGGTCTTGAACCCCTCTGCCTCAGCCTCCCCAGTGCTGGAAGTATCGGCATTTGCCACACTTGGCTGTTGCTGCCATTCTGGGGACCCCCTCCCAGGCACTCAGACCAGGGAGCACCCCTCAGGTCTGAGCCCTGATGGGAGGAGCTGTACTGAGGACAAGAGAAGAAGTCTGAGAAAGGAGCAGGATGGCCAGCACCGGCTTGTGGTGACATCTGCAGGCTGAAGGGACCATTTCCTGGACTGCCATTAACTAAGGGGCGTGGACTGGGCACCCTGACGGACAGATGGCCTCCGTTCCCAGAAAGGGAAGAGTCTGAGGTCAAGGTGCTGACATGATCCTTCAGAGGCGGTGTGTGTGTGTGTGTGGTGTGTGTGTGTGTATGTGTGTATGTATGTGTGTATGTGTGTGTGTGAGTGTGTGTGTGTGTATGTGTGTATGTGTGTGTGTGAGTGTGTGTGTTGTGTGTGTGTGTGTGTGTGTGTGAATGCACTGCTTGTCCTATTGCCCCTTCTCCTCACCCATGAAAGACGAACCCTATCTTTGTCTCTAGTTTCACTTGCTCTTCCTCCTTCCTGCATGCACGTCTGTGTCCAGATTTCTCTCTCTCTCTCTCTCTCTCTCTCTCTCTCTGTCCTCTCTCTCTCTCTCCTCCTCCTCTCGTCCTCTCTCTCTCTCTCTCTCTCTCTCTCTCTCGTCGTGTGTGTGTGTGTGTGTGTGTGTGTGTGTGTGTCTGTGCGTCTGTGTGTCTGTGTCTGTGTCTATGTGTCTGTGTATGGTGTGTGTGTGTATATATATATATATATATATAGTGTGTGTATGTATGGTGTGTGTGTGTATGGTGTGTGTGTGTATGGTGTGTGTGTGTATATATATATATATAGTGTGTGTGTATGTATGGTGTGTGTGTGTCTATAGTGTGTGTATGTCTGTATATGGTGTATGTGTGTGTGTGTGTGCATCCAACCTTGGATGTTGTGTTCCTCAGGTGCTGGCACATTTCTTTTCTTTCTTTCTTTCTTTCTTTCTTTCTTTCTTTCTTTCTTTCTTCTTCTTTCTTTCTTTCTTCTCTCTCTCTCTCTTTCTTTTCTTTCTTCCTTCCTCCCTCCCTCCCTCCCTCCCTCCCTCCCTCCCTCCCCTCCCTTCTTTCTTTCTTTCTTTCTTTCTTTCTTTCTTTCTTTCTTTTCTTTCTTTCTTCTTCTTCTTCTTCTTCTTTCTTTCTTTCTCCCCCCCCCTCTCTCTTTTCTTTTTTTGAGATAGGGTCTCTCAATGGCCTGGAACTTGCTAACTTCCCAAGAGTCTACTGTCTCTGCTTCCCTAGAGCTGAGATTCCTAGTACACGCCCCCATGCTCAGCTTGTTTTATGTAGGTTCTGGGGATTGAACCTGGGTCCTCATCTTTCAAGGCAGTGCTTTACTGACTAAGCCACAGCTCCCACCCCGTTCCCCTAGCAAAACCTTCGCTATACTGGAACAGGATCCTTCTTCTCTAGTATGAGCTCATCCTAACACTATCTGCACTGATGCTGCATTCCAGTTTTTCACCTGCAATGTCACATTCCGAGACCCTTGAGGCTAGAATTTCAACATATGCATTACAGGGGGACACAGTCCACACATGACAGCAGGCATGGGACGATCACTTCCTGCCAGTGATATTGCAGCAAGAAGCATGGAGTCAGTGTGCAAACAAATCATGCAGACTCCTGAGGGAATGGCATCCCAGGAAGAGGGGGCCGGCACATAGGTCTGAGATGAACACAGCCAAGTACAGTAAAGGAACAGAGAAGATGGAGTTGATGGCCGGAGGTGAGAGAAGTGTGATTCAGCAGTGGAAATTCACACCTACGAACCACACTCAACAATGTTAAGTGTGTGTGGAGGGGGCTTCTTTTTTTTTTCTTTCTTCTTCTTTTTTTTAATTTATTTTATTTTACAATACCATTCAGTTCTACATATCGGCCACAGGTTCCGCTATTCTCCCCCCCCTCCCACCCCCTCCCCTTACCCCCAGCCCACCCCCCATTCCCACCTCCTCCAGGGCAAGTCCTCCCCAGAGGACTGCAATCAACCTGGTAGACTCAGTCCAGGCAGGGTCCAGTCCCCTCCTCCCAGACTGAGCCAAGTGTCCCCTGCATAAGCTCCAGGTTTCAAACAGCCAACTCATGTAATGAGCACAGGACTTGGTGGAGGGGGCTTCTTATTTAGTCAAGAAGTTCTCCAGATCCCTTTGGATAAGGTTTTTATGTAGGTCCTATTACATAGCCTTGATTAATAAGTCAGTGACCACTGACATGGCTTGACCCCCAGCCTTTTAAACCACTCTGGAGCCTCAGCATGGAGCTGGGATGCTCAGCCTTCTACTCCCAGATTGTCCCTTGAGCATCCAGCCCCTCTCCAGCCAGTCCACGCACGAATGCCAGCTCACGTATGGATGAAGGGAAAAGTTGCTTTTAACACAGGACTCTGTTCACTGCACTTAGAAATCTCAGGGGCTTGGACTCTCTTGCGAACCAGATGAAGTTCAAACGTGAAGGTCTTTCACATGCCTATTTATACATTTTAGTTACAGTTGTGTTTCAGGAACTCTGCCTGGAGAGGCATAAACTGTCTACCCCTCCCTTATAGGGCACTAACAACCAACTGAAGGGTTCCGCCAAAGTCCAGCTTGGGGAGCCAATGGGTTCCTTTGGTTCATTTGCAGAGCCCAGGCGAGGGGCTACTTAGAAGAGTGTGGGTGACCGTAAAGCAGCCGCCCCAGCACAGATGGCAGTTTCCCCATAGATGCATACATGGGGTCCCCCTGCTTTCTGTTAACCTTCCACACACTATATGCGCAAGCACCTCCCGAGACTGCAAGGTCATGTGCAATTACATACCTCCCACTGAGAGGCACAGGAGCGGAGGCTGGAATCAGCAGGCTAGCCTGTGAGCAGTCACTGGTGTGCAGAGGAAGATGGTGCCTGTGGTACTCAAGGATGGGAGCCGTGGGGACCGGGGACAGGAGCCTTTTTTGGATGCTCCTTTGGTAGTCGTGGTGAGCCTGCAAATGTTAGTTCCTTGGAGAATGTGCTCCATGACTCTTAGGCAAAGAGCCCCAGATATGTATTTCTTATGACATCATACCTGTCAGTTTCATACTAAAACAAAAATTTGTATTTTTGGCCTAGTGATTGATGGTGGCGCATGTCTTTAATCCCAGCACTTGGGAGGCAGAGGCAGGCGGATCTCTGTGAGTTCAAGGCCAGCCTGGTCTACAGAGCGAGATCCAGGACAGCTGAGGATCTTACACAGAGAAACTCTGTCTCAAAACAAACTGGTAGTTTCACTTTACAGTGTTCTTATAGACTCTTTCTCAAATTAGTCTCCTGTGGATTCCTGTTAAATTTTTTTTATTTCTTCAGACAAAAATGTCATTATTTTGTGTCAGATAATGCCAGCATCACAGATTTGGGATGTGATTGTGCATCTGGGGTTTCCTTGCCTGTTTTGTGACATTTGAGGCTGTAAATTGCTCTGTGTTCCTTCAGAAGTTATCTGCAGGAAGCTGTCGAACCCAGATGGTGCATGAATGTCTTAGTAAATGTTTAGTTACTTATTTTCATGTTAGTGTCCACTTTTGCTAACTTGCCTACATTGTAAGACCGCTCTTTTTGGAGATCACTGTGCGCTGAGGATGTTCCCGCACAGCTTATGGAAAAGCCCATTCCTCTGGTGGACCACTTCACCAGAGCTGCATAGGCAGCCAAGGCAGCTGTTTTTGCAGGAGGCAGAGGGAATCCACTCAGGGAAACAATGCCAGAACTGGGGCCTAGCCTTTCCCTCAGCAGCCAGCGAGTAGCCAAGAGTAGAAGGGGTCTGAGAAGGTGGCGGTGGCCTTTGCCTGGATGCTACCCAGGTTCTGCTTGCTGTTGGGTGAATTCTCATTTCCCCAAAGTGACACAGTTGTACGGATGGCAAGTTACGGGGTCACTCCAGTCTTAGGCCTAGGTGAGGAGTCCTCACCAGGATGGGAAACAAGGAAGGGGTTCAGTGGGTGAGGCTGTGTGGTTTACATTGTAGACTTCAGGGAGAAGGGACCAGGGTGAGCCCGAAAGGGAACTGAGACCCTCTGTGACAGGCTTCTCCTTCATCTGCCCTTGAGCGTGGGGTCCTCCCAGACCGAAGGGGCCAGCGGTTGGGAGCAGCGTGACCTTGAGTGGGCATGTCTGCATCTGGAATGCTGCGGAAATCCTAGTCTTTCCTGGGTTGGCCAGGAAAGGATCAGGTTACCTTCTTCTGGGCTGTCAACGGAGGGGCTCCCTGGTCGGGATAGCCAGCCTAGGGCTGACTGAGGGGCCCCAGCTGTTCTTCAGGCAGGGAGTGGGAGGGAGGCCGAGCAGAGCCGGGAAGCTCCGGGGACCCACGGGAGAGAAGAGGCCCGGAGGAGGGGCTGGTGGGGCAGGCCGCAGGCGGGGCGCAGGGCGCGAGGCTGGAGCTAGGCGAAGAGACTCGCGGGACCGAGACCCGGTGACCCTCGGCGGCGGCGGCGGCGGCGGCGGGGCGGCGGGGCGGCGGGTGGGTCTGTCCTCTCGGGCGCCACGGGGACGTGCGCGCGCCCTCGGCCTCGCGCCCCGCCCTCCCGTCCTCCCCGCGCCGCCTCCCAGCGCCATTCCCCGAGTCCCCTTGTCCCGACCATGGAGGGTCTGGTGCTGCGCCCCGCCAAGGACTACCGGGTGGTGCTGCTCGGCAGCGTGGCGGTGGGCAAGACGGCGCTGGCCACGCAGTTTGCGTGCGGCCGCTTCCCCGAGCGCTGCGAGCCGTCGGTGGAGGAGCTGTTCAGCAAGGTGATCGAGGTGAACCGGACTCCCGCGCTGCTGGAGATCGTGGACACGGTGGGCGCCGAGCACCTGGTCACCCTCAAGGACCTGTACATCAGGAACAGCGACGGCTTCGTGGTGCTCTACAGCGTGTGCAGCGAGGCCTCGTTCCAGGCCGTGCGGCCGCTGCGCGAGCGCATGGGCCGGCTGCGGGGCTCGCGCGCCGTCCCGCTGGTGCTGGTGGGCACCAAGGTCGACCTGGACGCCGAGCGCCAGGTACTGACGGCCCAGGGCCGCGCTCTGGCCCGAGAGTGGCGATGCCCGTTCCTGGAGGTCACAGCCAAGAGCAAGATGATGGTGGACCGCGTGTTCACGCAGGTGGTGCGTGAGATGGAGGCCCTGGCCCCGCCGGCGCAGGAGGCTCCCCGCATCCCGATCAACGCCCTGGAGTTGTGGCCGACCGAGAGGTTCATTGGCTAGCGCGTTGCGGTCGGCTGGTTCAGTGCCTTTCCCGAGAAAGTTACCGAGAATCGTAACAAGTGGCTGCTTCTATATATTCATCCCAAACGGTGCTTCAATCTGCCTACGTGTCTTTCTTCAATGTTTGGCAAAAACTTGGTAACCTCCCTCCGTTGACCTCCGACTGTGCTATAAGAAGAAACCAAAAATGGCCTTTTTCTGTAAAGAGAATTTACAGCTCTGTTCTTCAATCAGCTTGTTTCTGGACTCTCACCCCCCCACCCCACCCCCCACCCCCGCCTAATTTTTGTAAATAGCAACTTGAGAGCTTTGGATTGGTTGGGGAGTCAGCACTAAAGACAAATTTTCTTCAGTTGCAGGAGGGTTTTCTCTCTCCTTTTTCAGCCTTGAATCCAGCAGTAAGATTTTCCTCAACACGAATTCCTAAATATAGTTATGACTTGTGCCGGGTCGGTTTGAAAGGGGATACTGTATGGAGGACAACTGTGCACACACGAAGCTGGCTCAGCCCTACCTTGTAATTGACAGTTAGCTGGTTTCTACATCCCTGCATTGGAAATAAAATTAGAAGCTGGTAATTCTTAACATGTGTCTTTCTAGCTTATGTGTAAACCGATAATTCCAAAAGCTTTATTTCTTAACGATTTATTTTTAGTGTGTGTGTGTGTGTGTGTGTGTGTGTGTGTTGCTAATATATATGTGGGCACACGTGTGTGTAAGGGGACAGCCAGGTTTTGGTCCTCCCGTTCCCCTTTGTTTGAGACAGTGTGTGCTTTTTGTTCACCGGCTTCTGGATTCTTGAGTCTCCTCTGCACATCTTGTTAAAGGAGTTCCGGAATTACAGTACAGGCTGGGATTTGAACTCAGGTCCTCAGGTTCGCACAACGCGTGATTTCCCTATTGAGCCATCTCCCCAGCCTCTAATTCTTAAAGCTTTCACATACCTTGTCGTTGAGTTATTTTCCAGGAAACAGAAGTGTGTAAGGAGGAGGGAGTGGCGCCCCGTCTCCTGGTGTATTTCTGCAGAAGTGCTGCCGTGAGCCAAGGGGCTCGTTTACATGTCTCCCCCCCCCTTGTTTTCTAGATTCAGACTTTTTTGTCTGAATACCTGCATAGCTGGACAGTGGGTGGACATATGAGGGTCATTTTGTGTCATTTTCATGTGACAGGAGCTGTTTAATGCATCAGTTCAGTAGTGTGGAGTGTTTAAAAACTGACCTTTGAATGTGCATGTACACAAGTTAAGGAGTTCTCCCTAGCTGCAACATAGTTTTCAAATCTAGGGGCCTCACCCTTCTGGGTAACCTTCTAACTCAAACAGAAAGCTTTAGCCGTCCTGTGACCTGAAACAGTTAACATTGTGTAAGGAAAGCTGGCTGAATAGTGAGGGGACAGAGTTGGTTCACTTTTATTTATATGAAATGTGGTACTTCAATAGAAGGTTAGGTACACACACACACACACACACACACACACACACACACACACACCGCCTTAATGTAAAGAGCATGTTTCAGAACCCATCTACAGATTCGCCTAGAGAGGGCCAGCTGGCTATGCGGTCCTGACTCCACACTTCCTCCCTGTCCTGAGACAGCCTTTGCAAGCCTTAAAACCCATCACACACACACACACACACACACACACACACACACACACGCCTTGCTAGCCCTCCTGCCAGACCTCAACCATCTCTCTAAGGCCCGGTTTCAGAAACGAGGAGGAGTGTGTGGGAACAGTGGGAGCACTGGGAGCACTTTCCTGGCCTCAGCGCTGTGGTCAAAGCCAGCCCTGCTTCTGGAGCAGAGGGAATAGAAGATTCTCCACGCACCGGACAGGGGCTCTGCAGAGAATGCAGTCCCCAGCCTGGGGGGGTTGGCCCCAGGACTGGAAGCCAGGTGGCCCCTTCCAACTCTCCATCGCCTTGTGCTGAGGCCTTCAAAGACTGCTTATACGTCCCCGGGTCCCAGTCCTTATAAATATCAGGCCTTGGTCCAATAAAACGTTCCCAGCCAGCGTTTTCTGCCTTGGGACTTCTGGGATGACCTCAGATACCCCCAGTCAGATCCAAGTTTCCAGTTGAGAGTCCAGGGCTCTTCCTGGCTGGCTGGTGGACCAAATGAAGGAGCGGAGTGTGAGGCCAGCTCCTCTACCCTCAGGAGTGTGCTCAGGAGTGAGGAGGAAGCAGCTTTCTGGAACACACACAATTAAAGACATGTACAGGAACACACACACACACACACACACACACACACACACACACACACACACACACAGTTAAAGATATACACACAGGATTTTCCTGCATATATTTCTAACATCTGTGTATCAGGCATAAGTTGCCTCTGTCCCTTTGGTGGCAAGGAAGGCCTAAATGACTCCATAGTGAATTTGCAAGGGGCAGATAGGACTGTCGGGGTGTTGGGCTCTGGCAGGTGCCGTTCCCAGGTCAGGCATCTCAGGCTGGGGTGAAATGACCTTCCCAGGTCTTGACACTGTGGTGGCCCTGCCCTGGGCAACTAAGGGCCGAGTCCCCTAAGTGGCCCTGAGAGTGTCAGACTGTGGAGCGGAAAGAGTGGAAGAGGGAGGCGGTGAGTACTCCAGCCCCTCCCAGGGCTCAGGCAGGGCTGTTTCTGGCCAGCACACTGCGGTTTCTCTGTGATTAGGGCTGCTGTGATGTAGAGAATTCTTTTGGGGGCTTAAAATAACATCACTCCTCTTCTGAGAAATACTCACTCTCTTCTCCAGTGTTACAGGGCATAGTCTGCCGTGGTAACTGCCTCATGGTAACATGGGGGTCTCGATGTCTGTCATCTTGTGGCAGCAGTCTCCGAGATACACCAGTGACACCCACTTCCCAGTGTTTATTCCCTGTGGTGGCCTCGGCCCTCAAGGCTGGTCTGCCCTTTTAGAGCTCTGTATTTCAGAAACATAATATGACCTGAGTGATGGGATGCCACTTTCTTTTCTTTTCTTTTCTTTCTTTCTTTTTTCTTTTTCTTTCTTTCTTTTTTTTTTTTTTTTTTGAGACAGGTTTTCTCTGTGTAGCTTTGCGCCTTTCCTGGAACTCACTCTGTAGCCCAGGCTGGCCTCGAACTCACAGAGATCTGCCTGCCTCTGCCTCCCGAGTGCTGGGATTAAAGGCATACACCACCACCGCCCGGCTCTTTTTTTTGGTTTTTCAAGAAAGGGTTTTTCTGTGTTACAGCTCTGGCTGTCCTGGAACTCACTTTGTAGACCAGCTTGGCCTCACAGAAATCTACCTGCCTCTGCCTCCTGAAAGCTGGGATAAAAGGTGTGAACCACCACCACCCAGCTGGGATGACACTTTGGAAATCACTTCACAAAAGGGTCAACCTCTGCCATGCTTGCCCCCTTGAAAACACACACACGCAGTGACAGGCTCTGTGGCAACAGCGAGGAGCGGATGTCTCCAGCCAGCAGCGACCTCCCAGGTAGACTGGAAATGGGCCCGTCCCAGGCAGGGGATATGAAGATGATGGTGTCCTGCCGACACCCCAGAGACACCAAGTGAATCGGGTGAGAGTCAGCACAGAGGACCCAGCTCAGTACTCCAGTCCCTCAGAACACCAAGGACCCACACTTACCTAGGTTGAGACCATTATGTTTTCTGCCTCGTGCATCGGTAGATAACCAGCATAGCTGTGAGGTTAGACAGGGTGCTGGGCTGGCCGGAACCTCTGAAAATGCAGACACTTTGCACTCTGAGGAGTGTGGTAGCCGAAGGCGAAAGCTCCCCAGGCGGGCCATCATGAGACAGAGGGACTTTGAGGACGCCGGGTGTGGGAGAGGGCTCAGAAGGAAATGAATGATTTGTTACCGGGACTTGCAGGATAACGCGTAGTTTGGTCCTGTTGCTGCCCAGTGGGAAGCTGGAAGTGGCCCACTGCAGTCCATGGCCTGGCAGGGTTTCCGGGCAGGAGGCTGAAGGTGCTGCTTGCTTTGATTTGGCTGTGATGAAAGAAAGAAACAAGGGGCTGGAGAGATGGCTCAGAGGTTAAGAGCACTGGCTGCTCTTCCAGAGGACCTGAGTTCAATTCCTGGCACCTACAAGGCATGGCATAATTGCCTGTAACGCCAGTTTCAAGTGGATCTGAGACCTTCACGCAGACATACATTCAGGAAAAACATGAATGCACATGAAATAAAAATTATAATTAAAGAAAGAAAGAAACAAGACTGCCACAAAAGGACAGACGCCTCATTGTCCCCCTGACTCCACCTGTGTAGCCCGCACGCACTTCTAGTTTCACTCGGGCAGTCCAAAATCCCTCACGCTAACTGTCCCTTTATTTAGTCCACGCTGCTGATGCCCGTCCTGATATGATCCTTCAAGAATCTTCGTGGACCTCTGTGATTCGGGGTCAACCCATTAAAAAAAATAGACACCCCTAAAAGTCTTTGAGAATAGCCCTCTGTACTTTGGACTTCTGTTGGCGTGTCAGGGGCCAGCACCCCCAGATTCCTACAGGTCCTATTGATTGGGTATACCATCTTTCTAAAGGCCTCTAAATCTTTTAAAGTATTCATTAACATATATTTTTAAAGGTTTATTTTATTTTCCTGCTCATATGTCTGTTCACTAAATGAGTGCATTGCTCTCAGAGGCCAGAAGGAGGCATCAGATCACCTAAGACTGTGAGCCACCATGTGGAGGCTGGGGATCAACCTTGGGTCCTCTGCAAGAGCAGCCAGCGCTATGAACTCTGCCACACCTCATCCCCCCCCCTTTTTTTTTTTTAACATTTATTTGTATATATATTTGCCACAGTATGCATGTGGAGGTCAGAGGACAGCTTGCAGGAGTTGGTTCTCTCTTTCCACCAGAGATTGAACTCAGGTCAGCGGGCGTGGTGACAGGCATAACCTTTTTTTCTGTGGCTGAGAACGGCTGAGGCCAGAGCTCCAGTCCAGCCTCTGTGTAGAGGTGGGGGAGGGGAGAGCCAGGTGAGCCCTCTCAGAGTTTCGTGGATCTGCAGACCACAGGACACTGCCTGGAGACATGGCGTGCATGGGGAACCACACTTCAGGTGCCGCCTCCTCTCCAGTATTTCGTAGGGTCACGGGGCCAACGCTTAGGGCGTTGTCTTCAGGCCACAGCACATCCAGCTGGCACTGCCTTGGCTCATGGAGTGATTAATATGGTCCAGAAATGGACATCGTAGCCCAGGGATGGCGGCAGTGACCACTGGGACCTTGCCTCTCTCTCCACCGCAGAAGAGAGCAGGAGTCCAGCTGAAGAAGCAATGGCTTGTCTTGTGGACGCAGCACGCTCATTCAGTTGTGCGAAGAAGGGTAAGTGTGGGTGCTTAGTGCAAGGGGTGATGGTGCTTGCTCTAACCCTCCCCCGCACCAGCGGCTCCTGGGATTGGACTAAAGGTAGAGCTATTGGATCCTCTGGGCACGAGAGTGGACTTCACTTCTTTTACTGGGAAATTAACTCCTTGGCCAGAGAACTGGAGAAGCCCGAGGTTAAACAAACCTTCTTCTCCAAAGCACTTCCCCAAACCAGGAGGCCAAGCAAGCTTTTGATGGGAGCAAAGCTCCGGCTTTGCAAGGAGGTGGGCAAGCTGTGAAGGGACAAAGAGCCAGCAGCGTGGAGTCTCTGGCTATTGAGGCTTTTATTGCGGTGGACATGAAAAATGCATTCTGTCCAGGGTAACGTGAGCCCTGGCGTGAAAACCAAGCCCTGTGCCCTCAGCCCAGCGAGGAGGGCCTGGCCTTTCATCATATATACATTCATATACACACACACACACACACACACATATATATATATTATAGTTTTTGAGACATTATGAAGGCCAGTATGGCCTGAATCAGAGCGGCCTCCCAGGTTCTGGGATTAAAGGTGTGCACCATCATGCCAGCCTTCAGCATGCCACCATGCCCAGCCTCCAGTCTTCATCACTGAGTAAAGTGTTCACAATTAACTTTTCATATGTGGCTTTTGTTATGTTAAAATAGTTTCCTTCTAGCCCCCGTTTGTTGAATGTATTTATCATGAGGTGGTGTTCAATTTTGCCTAGTGGTTCTCAGTTTTTTTTTTTTTCTTCCTGGTTCACTTCTCTTTAATGAAATTAAAGGCTCCTGTGTATGTTTTGGGAGTAAAGAGCACAGTCCTCGGTACTGCCCCTCTTCAGGGTTTCAGCCCTTTCAGGCAGATTCTAGGAGGGGGAGGGCCCACACGGAGGGCGACTGCAGTCCGAACCAGGGGTTCTCAGTTTTCTTAAGATTTTGTGTGTGTGTGTGTGTGTGTGTGTGTGTGTGTGTGTGTGTGTGTGTGTGTATGTGCAGGTGCATCTGCTGTGTGTGCAGATTCTGGAGGAGACCAGAACAGGGCATTGGATTCCCTGGAGCTGGAGCTACAGGCATCAAGACGTGGGTGCTCAGAACTAAAGTCGGTCCTCTGGAGAGCCAGGAGAACTCTGAACTGCTGAGCCGTCTCTCAAGCCCTGCTTCCTCTGTGGTTTTGTCTGTGTTTTTGAGACAGGTTTCTTTATGTAGCCCTGACTCTCCTATGCACACCAGGCTGGCCTCAGACTTAGAGACCCACCTGCCTCTGCTCGCCAAGTGCTGCGATCAAAGGCGCGTGGCACCGTGCCAGGCCTTCAGCACCCGCTGCTCCTGTCCCAGCTGTGTGTGTGTGTCTTCTTCATTCCTGCTCTAGTCCCGTGCTTTAACTCAGCGGTCAGGTTGGCCTGCGCGGTCCCGACTCAGGATGGGTGTTTGAGGCAGGATGACAGCCAAATGTAGGTACTAATTTCCCGTTTAGCTCTTGTTAGCGTTGACCCAGGACGGTGCAGCTGACTGTATTACTGTCATCAGTTTACCCTTAAGCTCTGTGACCAGTTTAGGGCCCCAGGCTGCTCTTTGGGCTCATTTAATTTCACAGCAACACGCAGACGAGGTTGCTTGGTCAAAGTGTAGTGCGTTTAGAGCGCTCGAAGCCCTCTGCAAAAGTTCATTTTGGTTGGAATAAGACATTAGTGAGGCAGACATTTGGGCACGTCCACGAGAAGATTAACTGAGGGAGGAGCCCCACTCTGAACTGAGAGGTATCGTTTCCTGGGGGCTGGAGCAGCAGAATAAAACTGGACAAAGGAGTGCAAGAACCCACCTCTATTTTCTTTTTCTTTTTTGAGCTGAGAGTTGAACCCAGGGCCTTGTGCTTGCTAGGCAAGCGCTCTACCACTGAGCTAAATCCCCAGCCCACCTCTATTTTCTAATCCATGCAGATGCGAGTGAGCATCCTGCTGTCACGCACCTTCCAGCCATGGAGACAAGGACCCTCCCAGACTGTGAGCCCAACTCTTCCCTCCTTTAAGTTGCTTTCTGTCAGGCATTTTGGCACGGTGAGGCCAATCTAATACACTGCATCTTTGAGAATTTCCTACCCTTTCAATTCCCTAATGCCCTACCTCCTGGAACAGCACCAGGAAGGGTCCTGGGGCAGGGATGAGTCTGCAGATGCTGATGATGGCAGAGGCATCCCAGGCAGGGAGAGCAAACACCCATCCCAGTGGGGACAATTGCTGCTCCTGCCGTGACAAGAGAGTGGACTCTTATGCCACCCACTTCCCTCCAAGGAGCTGAGCCACACAGGGGCTCAGCATCGCCGACTGCTGTTGGCAGCAGACTCTCAACAGTGCGGAGAGACAGACAGGCTTGGTGAGGCTTGCGTGCTGAGTCTGGGCTACTGCCTGCCTGGCTGGCTCCTATACACGGGCCCTCAATGGCTGGGCACAGGGTGGCTGCCCAGGAAGGACTGTCTCTCCCACCCTGCTGTTGACATCCTCCTCTGCAATAGATGCCCCTGGGGTGGTCATGTGACAAGTGTCAGCACTGGCTACACAGGGAGGGAACGTCATCCTCCCTCTCTCTTCTCGGGGTACCTCACCACTCTTCCAGTTTTATTCCAAGTCTTAGCAACTATTCATGAGCCTGTGAAGGCCCATGTTTGAAGCTTCTGGTGTGCCTGGTGCCTGGGGAGGTCAGAAGAGGGTGTCAAATCTCCTGGAATTGGGGTTTCAGAAGGATATTAGCCACCATGGGGGTGCTGGTCCTTTGGAGGAGCAGCTAATGCTCTGACCTGTTGCTCCACTTCTCTCCAGCTCTGCTTCCTGCCAGAGTTTTTCCATTGGGGTGTATCAGAATCAGAATAAGATGGTGAGCTCTGCTGGGTTCTCCTTTATCCTGGAACATGTTCAGACGATTAAAGCTAGGTCTTGTAGCTCAAATTCTCATTGGTCTTAGCAATTAAAAACCTGGAGTCAAATATTGGGGTAAAAGCTAAAAGATCAGAGTAGCAGAGCAGCCAGCCACTATAAAGACTTCTTACCGCTAGTCCTCAGATGGAAAGGGCCAATCTTTCTCCACCTTGCCTTATCACTTCCTCTCTCTGCCCAGACATATCACTCACTTCCTATCTCTACCTCCCTAGTGCTAGGATTAAAGGCATGAGATCCCAAGTGCTGGGATTAAAGGCATTTGCCTCCCAAGTACTGGGATCAAAGGCATGAGATCCCAAGTGCTGGGATTAAAGGTGTGTGCCACCACTGCCTGGCCTCTAGTGGCTAGCTCCGAACTCTGATCTCCAGGCAAGCTTTATTTGTTAGAGCACAAACAAAATATCACCACATTTGCTACATCTGGAGTCCAACTTTTGGGGCACAAATTCAAGAAAAAGTTGCTTTCCTGTGACTTTGCAGCCAGAGCTGCACACAGCTGGAGTCACTACCCCACCAGCTAGGTTTTCCTTTCTTTTGGGATTTTTCTGTTGCAGCCTCTCTGCAGAACCCCATAGGCTCCAAACGTTATAGGATCAGCCACTTTTGCACATTCCCCCATGCAGACGGCTGGCTCTTTGGCTTCTTCTCTCCCAGAGGGTTGTGGGCTTTCCCTGGAGCCCCTCCACAGGCTGCTGCCACACTAGGCAGCTGCCTAGACACCTGCTTGTGCTTCTACTGTTCTGTGCAGCAGTCAGCCTCACACTTCACTGTCCTCTGAATCGGCATTGTTGGCAGATTTGGTGAAACAATTGGGAATTCTTAAAGGGAGAAATTAGTAAAAAGAGAGAGGTTTTTCCCCCCACATTAAAAAATGAGAAACACTATTACAATGCAGGGAGTTAGACTTCTGTATGATAACATGCTGGACGGTTTGAAAAATGGAGCAATTAAATGAAAGGATAATTAATTTAGATGGGATTTACACAATGTAATTTTTGTTTACCATTTAAAAAGTTGATTAATATGAATGTCAAGATAAAAGTTTTAGAAAAACTTATTAAAACAAATCATAGAGATATTCAGACCTAGACAGAGGAATTTAAAGGAGAACCAATCTCAGCATTGTATTATAAGGTTAGAGAGGAACACTCTAAGGTTTTCAAACATCCAACCTTGATTTATCCAGTAACCTTACAAGAACTGCCAAATGATAGTTATCCCCAAGGTTGTGTAAGAGCTGAATAGATTCCTGTGCAAATGTTAGATTTGAGAAGATTTAAGGAGGCTGTAGTCTCATATGGTATGCATTCACCCTTTGTGAAGTGTATGTTAAACTCCTGGTTAACTTGTAATAGAATTATCCCTCAAGACTGGAGAGACTTGGTTACAGCAGTCTTGGAGCCTGGTCCTCAGTTACAGTGGAGGACATGGTGAAAAGATGAGGCTAAGACCACTGAACAATGAAGTAGGGTGAGAGGCATGGAAATCTCTCAAGACCAACTTCTTGAAGAGAGAGATTATATTAATGTAGAAAGGCAGTCTCTATATGATGACCACACCCTGGCTTTATGCCACATGGCAGCCTTGAATGCTTGGGACAGAATTGAAGGAGTAGAAAAGAAAACTGAGTCATTTACTAAAGTTATACAGGACCCAAAAGAGACTTTCACTGATTTCTTACAAAGATTGACTTTAGTAGTTAATAGAATGATACCAAATTCAGAACTTAGACAAACAATAATTGCATCTCTGGCTTTTGAAAATGCTAATACACAATGCAAATGGGTAATTAGGCCATTAAAGGAAAGATCAACACCCTTGGAGGAATGGATCTCAATATTGAATGGATCAATATTGAATCTCATAACCGTGATGATGTTTGGATAGGAGAGGTGATATCCAGAGGTTTGAAGAAAAGTTGAAATGTCAAGTGTTTCAATTTCAGTAAACAAGATCACCTAAAAATGGATTGTAAGCCGGGCGGTGGTGGCGCACGCCTTTAATCCCAGCACTCGGGAGGCAGAGCCAGGCGGATCTCTGTGAGTTCGAGGCCAGCCTGGGCTACCAAGTGAGCTCCAGGAAAGGCGCAAAGCTACACAGAGAAACCCTGTCTCGAAAAACCAAAAAAAAAAAAAAAAAAAAAAAAAAAAAGGATTGTAAACAGGGTGTTCCTAGAAACAGTGTTTTTTCTAAGATTAATCCCAACAGAACACCCCTCCCTTCTGGAGTATGCAGACGGTATGGCAAAGGCAGACATTGGACTAATAAATGTAGATCAACAAGGGATAGTCAAAATAACCCTTTGTCATTGGAAAACACCTCAAGGGGCCTCTTGCAGGCCCCCACTTCAAATTCAGTTCAGTCCTTCCCTGTGACCATGGGTGATACTCCTTCCCAGAGCAATTAAAGGACCTAATTAATCACTATTTTTTTTGAGCTGAGGACCGAACCCAGGGCCTTGTGCTTGTTAGGCAAGCATTCTACCACTGAGCTAAATCCCCAACCCCCCTAAACACTATTGTAAAAAACAAAAACAAAAACAAACAAACAAAAAAAACATACTGCTCCGGGTGATATAACAGCTTTAGAAAATAAAAAATTTCAAGAGAAACCATAAATTAAAATTGATAATGATTAGATTTGAACAAGAGAGATCTCTTGATTAGAAGAGGTGATAGTTCATCAAACAACATGACTATTTCTAAACTAATTTATATGACTAATAAATGCTTCTTATTTGATCAGATACAATTTTCCAAAAGGGAACCT
Source organism: Peromyscus maniculatus bairdii (assembly GCF_049852395.1). Taxonomy (NCBI): domain Eukaryota; kingdom Metazoa; phylum Chordata; class Mammalia; order Rodentia; family Cricetidae; genus Peromyscus; species Peromyscus maniculatus. The sequence goes on along the minus strand of NC_134865.1, from coordinate 83,615,890 downwards.
CCCCCAAATTAGGGTTTGGGAAGGATTTTGTTTATGTCTTTCAAGGAAAATAAAACAACCATCTTGAGGAATTTAAAGACCTTTGGACAAATAAGCATCCAAAGAAGAAGGGAGAACTACCCTGAAAAAATTACCAAAAAAGGGATAATCTGATCTAATGCAATCTCTGAAGTCTCCAAAGAGAAGATGGGGCCCCACAACAATGATTCCACATGAATTATGACAATGCCACCAAGCTGACAAACATTACCCAAAGATTGGCTTTGGACTACAAATTGCTCAGGACAGTTCTGAGGTGGTTAGCTGAGATGATCCAGTCTCGTAGACTACTCTAGCCAGGACTTGAAACAAATCCTGCACTTTCCCATTACACAAAGACTGGACAGTAAATTATACAGCTAGCTCTCCCAGGACTTGACAATTAACCCAAAATTTTCTTTTCAAAATCCCCTAAAGATTCCATCACCCCCAGACAGCAGGAAGTAATTTTAAAAACACAATGCCCAAGCTGGAGAGATGGCTCAGCGGTTAAGACCACTGGCTGCTCTTCCAGAGGCTCTGAGTTCAAGTTCCAGCAACCATATAGTGTCTTACAGCCATCCTTGGTAATGAGATCTGGTGCCTTCTTCTGGCCTGCAGGTAGACATCCAGGTAGAACATTGTATAGATAATAAATAAATCTTAGAAAAAAAAAAAAAAGAACACAATGCCCACATTCCCAAAGGGTGGGGTGCGTGGTTTTTGGTCATTCAGTGGGTTATGGATATTTGTCATTGTTTAGGGTGGTTGTTTACAAGTTGTTATTGGTTTTTAAAAAAGCTCAATAAAGGAGATTAGATTCAATGTTCTTGTTTTGAAAAAAAATGGGGATATAGAAATGATAGTATAGCCGGGCGGTGGTGGCGCACGCCTTTAATCCCAGCACTCGGGAGGCAGAGCCAGGCGGATCTCTGTGAGTTCGAGGCCAGCCTGGGCTACCAAGTGAGCTCCAGGAAAGGCGCAAAGCTACACAGAGAAACCCTGTCTTGAAAAAAACCAAAAAAAAAAAAAAAAAAAAAAAAAGAAATGATAGTATAAAATGGTAGATTATTGGATCTACTCTGAAAAAAAAAAGGGGGATATAGATATAATAGGATAAAGGGGTAGATTATTGAATCTAATTTTAAAAAGCAACTACTTGTTTAAAATATTTTACATTGATATGGATCTTTGTATATTGATACCAAGTTGAGATTATTTTTGTTAGAACATACTGTACTTACATTTCTAATCTTGTTCAAGGTATTATACCCATATAACTCATTTAACAATGTAATGCAAATTTCTAGCCCTTGAAAGTTATTATTACCAACTAATTAGGATATAAAGAATGCAGGTTAGTAGTTAGTCACCTATTACAATCAAACTTGTAGTCATGTTAGGTATGTTTTCAATATCAAACAGAGATATATTTTTAGATAGACAGGTTGTCTTCAAACACTTCAGAGATCTACAGAATGTGGCATTTAAGATGTTTTAATAACATAGGTTCTTTTTTTTTTTTTTTATGACATGAGACATGTCTACTCCTGGCAGCACCAATCTACTTTGGAGAAGATGATGGGCATCAAAGAAACTCCACATGGAGTTTACTTTCTTTGTAGCAAAAGTTAGCCACTGGGCAAGAAAGTGCTCTTGCCTTGACTGCTGACAGTATGCTGTCCAAATTGGACAAGCAGGACAGAAAAGAAAGTGACTGCCAAACTTTGCCAAGACAAGGTGGGACAGTCTTTCAAATACCCTGCTTAATAGAAAAGTCTGTCAGATGTGCTAGGCCTGTAGGCAGAAGATGGATACCCCAACATTACAGAGGAAACTTGGGTGACTTATCCAGGCAGCCAGCCGTTTCTGTCATTTCTCACATTTTTTTGGAAGTCACTTGCTTGCACTTCCTGTTTACTTAGGTAATATTATTTACTTCTTGGGTCTCTGATGGAGTTGAAGACTTTATAATTATAGTTTCCCTTGTTACCAGATTAAGAAAAGAAATTCACTAAAAAGGTATAAAGTGTATAAGGTTGAGAAGCATTAAAAGATAGTTTTGGTAATGCAAGTTAGAATAGAAAGTGAATTAGGTACACCCTTTTGGATTCACCAAGATAGGATAGATATGGAGTATTTTCTCTGAATTTGTCAGTTGTTATTGTACTAGACATTGTTGATGTATTTATTGCCTGTATATATTATATATGGTTATTGTACTTATTGTATATAGTTTTTCTTATGTTAGTTATAACCTTCTTTTTATTTTACACAAAAAAGGGGGAATGTGCAAATTTTATTTGTGCTCTAACAAATAAAGCTTGCCTGGAGATCAGAGTTCAGAGCTAGCCACTAGAGGCCAGGCAGTGGAGGCACACACCTTTAATCCTAGCACTAGGGAGGTAGAGACAGGAAGTGATAAGGCAGGGTGGAGACAGGAGCTTGGCCCTTTCAGTCTGAGGACTCCTAGAGGTAAGAAGTCTTTCTAGTGGCTGGCTGCTCTGCTTCTCTGATCTTTCAGCATTTACCCCGATATTTGACTCCAGGTTTTTATTGGTAAGACCAATTAGAATTCACACTGAGGGGAAGATCAACACAAAGAAAACCTTTTTGATTGTTGTTTAGTTTTCTGAGACAGAGTCTCACTATGTAGCCCTGGCTGTCCTGGAACTCACTATGCAGACCAAGCTGTCCTTGAACTCACTATGTAGACCAGGCTGGCCTTGAACTCACTGTGTAGACCAGGCTGGCCTTGAACTCACTGTGTAGACCAGGCTGGCCTTGAACTCATAGAGATCTGCCTGTCTTTGCCTTCTGAGTGCTTGGATTAAGGACACACACCACCATGGCAGGCCAGGAAATCTTTTTGAAAGGAGCCACATATAACCAATTCCTGAGTTAACAGAAAGGGGGGCATTTCAGGAAAGGGTTCCCATAGACATAGGAAAAGACTAAATGGTACTGTGTATTGAGCATTCTTTTTCTGACTTGATTCTGATCACTTTTCAAATATTCAAAAACTCAGACAAAATAGTTGATGGATGAACACTAAGCAATGACGAGAAGCTTTTAAATGCATTTGTAAGGATCAAGATGTGATGCCTCATGCCTATAATTCAGCAAGCACTCGGGAGGCTAAGGCAGGATTATCTCAAGTTTGAGGCCAGCCTGGGCTACATAGTGAGAGCCTATCTTTAAAAAAAAATACCAATAGCAATAAAATACTATCTAAAGTAAAAAATACTATTTAAAAAATGCCAATAGCAGCTGGGCAGTGGTGGCGCACGCCTTTAATCCCAGCACTTGGGAGGCAGAGGCAGGTGAATCTCTGTGAGTTCGAGGCCAGCCTGGGCTCAGAGTGAGTTTCAGGAAAAGGCACAATGCTACACAGAGAAACCCTGTCTCAAAAACCCAAACCAAACCAAACAAACAAAAAACCTGTAAATGAATCTTTCGCAAAGCTACACAGAGAAACCCTGTCTCGAAAAAAAAAATGCCAATAGCAATAAAACTAAAATGCATTTGCAGCATTGAGTGTATTTCCTCCCTTTCTGTGTTGATTTAGTCCCATCCTGAACTGACTTGCCTTTTTTTTTTTTTTTTTTTTTTTTTTGAGACAGGGTTTTTCTGTTTAGCCCTGGATCTCCCTCTGTAGACCAAGCTGGTCTCAAACTCAGAGATTCTGCCATCTCTGCTTCCCAAGTGCTGGGATTAAAAACATGGGCCACCACTGCCAGCTTGAACTGACTTTCTTTAAAAAGTTTTTCTTTGGATTTATTTATTTTATGAAGAGGTGTTTTGCCTGTATGTTTTGTGTATGCACCACATGTGTGCCTGGCATCCTAGAAGTCAAAAGAGAGCAACAGTCTGGTCCCCTGGAACTGGAGTTATAGATGGCTGGAGCCATCATGTGGGTGCTGGGAATCAAACCCCAAGTCCTCTGGAAGGGCAGCCAGTGCTCTTAACCTGCTGAGCCATCTCTCCAGCCCTGAACTGACTTTCAGAGCCCTGGATTTGAGACACAGCTCTGAAAATGAGTGTGGTGGTACCTGCTGTATCCTAACACTTGGGAGCTGGAAGCAGAAGGCTCAGAAGTTCAAGATTAACCTTGGGTACATAGTAAGTTCATGCAAGAAAGAAAAATGTTAAAGAATAATTGTTGCAGTCTGAAATAACTCTGGAAGACACAGCTTTATAATAATATGTGGAACACAGCTGTAAAATCACTTGGCTTGTGCTGAACTCTCTGATGCTGGGGTCTCTGGAACTGAAAGCAATGGCTAGCAGGACAGTTCCCGGATCGGGATGTCCAGCGGCACGGCAGAGCTGGGGCCCCTTCTCCAGCATTCCTGGGCTAACCAGAGCTATATTTAGAACTCTGTGGCGTGCTGGCTGCGGCAGCTCAGGGCTGCAAGCATGCTTCACTACATGGAAGCCTTGTAAAATCACCTTGCAAGTTGGTTCTTCAGTGACTGTCCAGTGAAGACATTAAATGTAGCTACCGCAATAAGCGCAGGGTCCCATTCCTCTACACCGGGAGACCAAATCCTTCTAGTGTGATGGACCACCCAAGGGGAACAAATCTCTTAAAGTCTGAACACACCATGAAGTCACTACTGGGTGGAGGCTCAACATTTTTGCTTTTGTTAAGACATGTTAAATAGGTAATTCTTAATACTTGAGCAAATATTTAATTGTTGTAAGTATAGAGCATGGTTAACAAAATCAGTAAAACATCAAACATAGCTTTTTTTTTTGTTTTGCTTTTTTTCTTCCTGAGACAGAGTCTATGTAGTCCTGGTTGTCCTGGAATTTGCTGTATAGACCAGGCTGGCCTTGAACTCACAAAAGTCCACCTGTCTCTGCCTCAAATGCTGGGATTAAAGATGTGGCTCACCACGCTTTCCAGGTTCTTAATGACTACAAGCAAAAGGTAGTTTCAAACATTCATTTTAGGGCTGTTGTAGCCCACCAGGTTTCCTAGTGACTGTACCCAGCAGGACTGCATAAAAGGTTGATTGGAAGCCGGGCGGTGGTGGCTCACGCCTTTAATCCCAGCACTCAGGAGGCAGAGGCAGGTGGATCTTTGTGAGTTCGAGGCCAGCCTGGGCTACCAAGTGAGTTCCAGGAAAGGAGCAAAGCTACACAGAGAAATCCTGTCTCGAAAAACAAAACAACAACAACAAAAAGGTTGATTGGAGCATGGGCTTGGGTACCAGGTGTTTGTAAGGGTCTACACTTGACTATAACTAGCAAGGGGGAGGTGTTTTGTTCCACCCTTGGCATTGTTATAAATAGACCTTTGGAATAAAGTCCTGGGCCAGTGGATAAGGATCCAGGCCCTCCCGAGTCTATCCTGTGTTTTCTCTCCCCTCTATTTCTAACTAAGTCTCTTATCCCTCATTCCTCAAGAGTCCCTGGGGTAAATAATGGTGGGGGCTGGTCCTCCACAAGGGCAGTTAATAACTGAAAACATGAAACCTTGCTGTATTCAGGTTTGAATTGGTATCTGGTCACAGACACACTATGAAATGATTGCAGTAACGCTATCAATCATGATCCTGTCACTGGGGAGCACAATCCTTTTTTACGTGGTCTCTTTTGTAGATTCTTAGAGTTTCTCCCAGATGAAAGAAGTTAAAAACATACTCAGAAGGAAACTCTAGGACTGGCCGGACTGGCCCTCTGGAGTTTGCCGGGCGACAGGGCAGGGGAAGACAGGTTGGAAATCTCTGAAGCTGCCAGGAAGAGGGAGAGGACAGGCCAAAGACTGCCCCCAAGGTTGGGGACAGCCCTCTTCTGCTTCTGCTGTCGTATCCAGCTCTGATCTCAGAAATGTCTGAGGTCTGTGCCTCCTTCCACTGCTAGAAGCCAAGGCTTCCAGGAGGCCATGGAGCCTCACTGTCCTACCCCCAAATCTCCAGGGGGTGACAGGGCAGGGGTGATTCTGCCTGCGGGGAGACCCTGCCTCTCCCCCAAGAGGTCTCCGTGTGGAAGGCCGCTTCCTCTAGGGGCCCACCGGGGACTTCTTAGTTCTGGTTTAAAGTCACGACTGTGGACAGGGCATGGAGACTCAGGGCAGCCCTGTGTGTACTGGAAACTGGGGTATTATCTGGAGTTTGTGTGTTTCAGTCGGGGAGGACAGCTGTCATTCATACGCCTGTGAAGCCAGAGAGGATGAGAGGGGGTTTGGGGGAGCATTGGTATTAGCATATGAAAGAAATCAATGACAAAAAGAAAGACTGGACCATGGACTGCCACCGCTGGTCATCAGACAGAACACTCCCAGAAAAAGTGTGTGGTATGCAAGTGACTCATAAAAAGTCACCACTTTTCAGCAGGAGGCCTTTGAGCCTCTGCCCTTTCTCCTGGGCTCTGGGCCACTCCCCCTTGGAGGCGCTCTTCATAAACGCCCCGTCTTTACTACTGTCTACACGCCCTTACCCATTTCTTTATTCCAGGACACAAAAGCCTGTTTTTGCCATGTGTAGACCTCAGGCATCAGCTACCTCTTGCTGTCTAGGGACAGGCAGTAGATACTTGAAGAGCTGTCAATCTCTGCCGCGACCACTCAGCTCCGTTCTTAGAGTGAGAGCCACCATGCACATAACATAAGCAAATCGACAGGTTGTGGGGGCAAAGCTTTATTTGTACAGCAGACAAGGGCTACCCTTGGCCCTGGGTGTGAACATTATTACATGAAAATGTTAAGAGAATGTCTGTTTATATTCTTTTTGGTGCTTTTGTATGTCTGCACATACATGGGGCGGGGTGCACATGCGTGTTGTTGCAAGAGAACAGTTTCAGTTTCAGTGTCCCTCAAAGGAACACATGAACAATGTGAAAGTGAAAGACATGGCCAGGATGGCCTCTGACCTTTAACCCAACGTTGGTAATAACTGTGCCTCATCCCATTGTGGGGAGCTCACCTTCATAATCAGTTGGCTAATCAGTGGGAAGGGTTAAAGGGAAGTTCAGGGAATATGGCCCTTGTTGGGCTTCGGTACCCATAATAGAAAAGAAGTCATTTCTCACACATGTGTCGATGCCTGCAAAGGCCGGAAGTCCACATCGGAGCCTCTGGAGCGGAGTTACAGGTGGTTGTGAGCCAGCCACCCGGTGTGGGCCCCAGGAAGTGAACTCCGGGAGAGCAGCAAGTGCAGCTAACAACTGAGCCATCCTTCATCCCCTCCACCTTCCCTAGGAGGCGGGGCCTCTTCACTGAACTGCTGCTCACCCTGTTAGCTTCTCCCAGCACTGTTTTTATTTTTCTTGGGCAAATACCTTAACATTCCAACTGTACAGGCCAAGAGTAAGTTCCTGGCGGTCCTCCCAAGTGCTGGGTTTGCAGACACGCACCACCACACCAGACTGCAACATGCCCCACCCCCACCCAGGAGTCTTTAGTCATTCCTGTTACCAATTACTTCTACAACGCCAGCTTACTTCTTCGGGATTATCTGCTGTGCATACACATTCTCAGACTGGCCCCAGCAAGGTGGCTTCCCTTAGCCCCTTCTGTGAACCCATGAGCCCGACTGTTCCCACGAATCAGACAGGAGCTGCCATTGATCTGTGTCCTTTGGTCACCCAGGTGACATCCAGCATCCATTTCTGTTTCTTCTTTGAGCCTTTGTCCGTTTACAAAAGAGGACAAGTTAATATGCTCTCGTGGGAACGAGAGTTACGGAGAGCACTCCGGAGGAGCAGGAGCAAAGACAGTTGAGCACCCTCTCTGTAACTTACACCAAGGAACAATGGGGAGTGGATTGCCAGGGCGGGGTGTGTGTGTGTGTGTGTGTGAAGCTGAAGGCCACTCCCACTAAGGGAAGACAGGGCTTGTGGGCAGCTTCTAGAAGGAGTCCAGGGGCTTCTCCCGGGCATAGGGCCCTTTCTGCTGTGGGGTTCTCATCCGGGCTCTGCTGTAGGAAATTGGAGTTTAGGCACTGCTGAACCTGCTGCCTCTCCTGACCTGGGACTCAGGAAGTGTAGCTTTCTCTCTGTCCCTGCCTGCATGCCAGGGCAGGTTGAGAGCAGAGGGATTTCTGAAGCCGATCTAGCTTTTAAGAGATGCTTCACATACAAGTGGAAATCCCTGTGTTTGATGAGGAGACCTGGGCAGACTGGCATCGGTCACATCCTTAGCTATGCATCCTAAGATGAGACTCCAGCTGGATCCCAGAACTTCTGCCTGCAGCAGTCGGGGGAGAGGCTTCCCAGAGTTCTTGGAGCTTTGCTGCATGTTCCCTCTTTCTGTCAAGACTTCATAAGCAGTTAACCAAAGCAAGCTGGTCCTGACTCCCTGTAACTGGCTTCTCCAGCACACTGTCCCAGCGATCAGATGGGCAGAAGCCCAGGGCCCATTCTCCACGCTCTCTGAGGCTCCCCAACAGTGTCACAGTAGAATAGGAAGGCTAGAAACTCAAGAGGGCATTCTCAGGAAAGAAGCTCTCACCCTGGGTTCGTTCACCATCTGTGCCAACTGAGAATCAAGAAACTTCAAGGCACAGCTAGCAAGATAGTGAAGTGTCCTGCACCCAAATCCTGTGATTCACGAAGACTGCTGCTGTGGTGGTGTGAGCATGTAATCCCAGCAGGATGTGGTGGGAGGGTCCCTGGGGCTTGTGGCCAGCCAGTCTAGCCGAACTGATGAACTACAGGCCAATGATAGACCTTGTCTTAAAAATGGAGGTAGAGAGGAGCTGGAGAGGTGGCTCAATGGTTAAGAGCACTGACTGTTCTTCCAGAGGACCCAGGTTCAATTCCCAGCATCCACATGGCAGCTCACAACTGTCTGTAGCTCCAATTCCAGGGTACCTGACAGCCCCATACATACATACATGCAGGCAAAACACCAATGTACATAAATTAAAAAAAAAAGAGAGAGAGTATGTACTACTCTTGTGGAGGATGATGGTTTGATTTCCAGCATGCACATCAGGAGCTCACAATTGCCTGTAACTTTAGCTCCAGCAGATCTGGTGTGTTCTTCTCACCTTTTGGCCACTGCCCTGACACACTTAGTCTAAAAATTAAAAAAAAAAAAAAAAAGAAAGAAAAAAGAAAATTTCTGAGGATGACACCTGTCGTCGTTAGGGTCACTATTGCTGTGCTGAAACACCAGGAACCAAAAGCAACTTGGGGAGGAAAGGGTTTCTTTGCTTACACTTCCTCAGCACTGTGCATCATCGAAGGACGTCAGGACAGGAACTCAAACAGGACAGGAACCTGGAGGCAGAAGCCAATGCAGAAGCCATGGAGGGGCGCTGCTTGCTAAGCCTGCTTTCTTATAAAACCCAGGACCACCAGTCTAGAGATGGCACCACCCACAATGGACTGGGCCCTCCCCCGTCAATCACTAATTAATAAATGTCATACAGGCTTGCCTACAGCCCGATCTTATGGAAACGTTTTCCTAGTTGAGGTTTCCTCTCCTCAACTAAGCTTGTGTCAAGTTGACATAAAGCTATCAGAACAACACCCTAGGTTGTCTTCCAGACTAGCCACACAGAGAGGGAGGGAGGGAGGGAGGGAGAGAGAGAGAGACAGACAGACAGACAGACAGACAGAGAAACACATGCACAGAAACACACACAGAGAAAAGCACACACACACTGTGTGTGAGTTGGGGGAAAGAAAAACACACAGAGAAACAGACACACGCACACGCACACGGCACGCGCGCGCGCACACACACACACACACACACAGAGGGAGGAAGGAAAAGAGAAACACACACACAGAGAATGAAAGAAAGTTGGGCATAACTGAAAGAGCCCACAGCGTGACACACCATCTCCTAAGACACGCAAGCAAGGACATGAGAAACAAAGTGTGCTTGCGTAGGTCAGGGCGGTTATGACCCCAGCTTCACCATGCCAGCACCCCGCTCGCCCCTCGGTCTAAACCGTGCACCTTCAGACCAGGGTTTGATTCCCAGCATCCACATCAGGCAGCTTACCAGCCTGTAACCCTGCTCCAGGGGATCTGAGCTGCAGAACTCATTTAAGACGGAGAGACCAGCGGCTCTGACCTCTGCAGGAGCAACGCGGCACACGTGACCCCCCCCCCCCCCCCCACACACACGCTGCCAAACCAACAAACAGAAAAGGAAAATTCCTTAAGAAAAAAAAAAAACAGCTCTATAATTTTACTTAACTTTTAAACTTAAATTTTAATTCAGCTTTTTTTTTTTTTTTTGTTTTGTTTTTTTTTTGTTTTTTTTTGTTTTTCGAGACAGGGTTTCTCTGTGTAGCTTTGCGCCTTTCCTGGAACTCGCTTTGGAGACCAGGCTGGCCTCGAACTCACAGAGATTCGCCTGCCTCTGCCTCCCGAGTGCTGGGATTAAAGGCGTGAGCCACCACCGCCGGGCTTTAGCTTTTCTTAGTCTTTGTTGTTGTTTGGTTTGAGATAGACTGGCCCTGGATTTACGAGGTGGTGGAGGGTCACAGGACCTCTTATCCTCCTGCCTGGTTTCAGTGTTAGGATCATCGGAGTGTGCCACCATGCCGGCTTCATCTTTAACCTTGTAAATCGCATCCTTAGGGAAACACATCTTAGAGAGGATCATGGTTGTGACCACTGTAAGGACGCTGAAGCACAACACTCTCTAGAGACACGCAGGCTCTCCCACTATGTCGGGACTGTGCGCTGCCCTTTCCTACAGACTGCCTGTCTAAAGACGCAATAAACTGCTAATTTTGCTTCACTCGGGCTCATCCTAAGTCTTATTTATTTATTTATTTATTTATTTATTTATTTATTGTAGTGTAGTTAAGGATACCGCTTTAAGTGGCGGTCCCCATGGACTATGGAAACTCCTCAAAACTTGCTAGTGACTGCACTGGGCTGATCTCCCTGGCACCACTGACCCTATCAACCTGGACTGCTTTGTCAACTTGGACACTGTATCACTTTTCTGATGGAGCCTGTATCACAGCCTGAGGAGAAGCACCCTCAGGAGGAAAGGGTTTATTCTGGCATATGGTTCCACGATGCAGAGAGTCCATTATGGTGGGACAGGCCTGCTCCAGTCAGGGCAAGAGCGGGAAGCAGAGAAAGAGAGACAGAGACACACAGAGAGAGACAGAGACAGAGACAGAGACAGTCAGAGACAGAGGAAGTGGAGTAAGGCTACAGCCTCCCAAAGCCCCACCCCCAGGGACACACAGCAGTGCTATACCCCTAGAGGTTCCATAACCTCCTCAAACAGTGCCACCAACTGGGGACCAAGTGTTCAAACACATGAGCTGTGAGGGGCATTTCTCATTCAGCCACAACAGACCCAGAGGCCCCAGAGCCTCTGGTGCCCCAAGAGTAAGCGCAAGCCATTGCTCTGGCTAAGTAGGTCACACCTAAGACCTGACCTCCCTGCAGCCCTCCACCCCCTGCTCTCTATCCTTCTCTGCACCGCCATGGATCCTGCCGGATCTCTCCACCGACAGGTGGACTCTCTCTGAGGTTTGGCAGTGAAAAATAGGCCCAGAGAAATGGCACCTTGCACACATGCCGTTCTTCCTGCAGCATGGGGCCAGTGTCGGTAATTCAGAGCTCTATTACCTGGTCGATCTGATGCAAATGTAGCCCAACCAGAATTTTCTGTGACTGCCTATTCGGCCTGGCTTTCACTACAAGGCAGGGCCCTTTCATCTCTGGGAAATGAGAGGTCAACATGTCCCTGCTTTGAAGTTCCGGTCTGAAGCTCTCGGGGATGTGGGAGCCTCTGACCTTTGACCCACGCCTCGCAGGGCCTGTCATGTGGCACCTCCTGGTTCTCAGAGCATGGAAAGCACGCAGTAGACCTCGTCCTTTGCACCCATTCACACGTGCTAAGAGAGTTGTAACTGGCGCTTTTATCTCATTTGGGCACAATGCCACTTTGACCCTTAAACATTTCCCTCTGGCTTTGGAGGGGTAGTTTCAAGTTTGGGGTGCCAGTGGAGTTAGTAAAATACCAAGTCAGGCTCTTTCTTTGACAACTTCCTGGAGGGTTTCATTCCCCAGAAAGGTTGAGCCGTACTGTTCCAAAACACTGTTTTAACTCAATCTTCTGATTTTCAAAAGCAGGTTAGTTAAGTGGTCCTTTTCTTTTTCTTCCTTGTTTTGTCATTTTACAGTGGCCCGGAGTTCTCAGGCATTCTTGTTACGCATGATATCTCTTGGCTCCAGGCCTTTGTCAGCCTTGATGTGCTCTGCATGCAAATTGCCAGACTGGTCCCATTATCCCTCATCAGTACCGGCAGTTCACTGTGCTCATGAATTCCACAGGTGCTTTGATCTTCACATCCTACTTGCTCAGATAGAGTTATCAGGAAGGCAGACGGAGCCAGGCTCTCCGTTCCCGGCTCAGTTACCCGGACACTGACAGCTGCCTTCATCCGCACCTCCTCCATCTTCAGACTCAGGGCCAGCTTTCAAAAGTAATAACGGAAAATTCCAGAAACAAACAACCCACATGTCTTAAGCTGTTCCAATGTTTTGAATATGTGATGAAGTCTCCCACTGTCTTGCTCCACCCCACGTGGTATGTGAACCACCTTTTGTCCAGAGTATCCATGCTGTAGATATAACCTGTACTAGCCACTGAGGAGAGGCCACAGTCATTAGTTTTTGTAGGTTTATAACACTCTTATCGCAAGGGCAGTACTGTAACAACGGGAGCAAAAACCCAATCCATCACAAACCTAGTCCGGAGTCCCAGGATCAAGTCTCTGAATTCGATAACGGCGCTTTTTTTTTTTTTTTTTTTTTTTTTTTTTTGTGGCTCCTTGCTAACTGAAGCGTGTCAGCCAGGATGTGGTTTTTGTGTTTAAAGACGAAGAACAGCGAAGCTGGGGGCGGCGTGGTTTGGGCAAGTACCCCTCGCCGCTGCCGGCTATTTGGCTTTAAGAGTGTCTTGTGCTTTCTGGTGGGGTTACCTCACAGCAGTATGTGATACAAACGACTCCGTTCTAGTTCTCTTCAGCTGACAGTGCTAATAGCCAAGTAACACTGCAGAAGAAAAGAGCTGAACTCGAAGACACAGTAGTGTGTGTGAGTCAGGGTTCTCGAAAGGAATAGAACTGATAGAATGTATGGATGATTTCGTCCAGCAACGGCTGACTGTCCATGAAAGGGCCAAGAATCCTGTAGTCGTTGAGTTAATGAGGCTGGATGTCTCGGCTGGTCTTGGGTCTTTGTTGGAATCCCAACAAAACAGGCTCTAGTACCGTGGAGAGTGAGTGCCTCAGCAGCAGGAGAGATGAACTGGCCAGGGAGCGTGGGGGGGGGGGCAAGAGCAAAACTTCCCCCTTCCATGTCCTTTTATGTGAGCTGCCATCAGAAAGTGTGGCTCAGATCCGGATGAGTCTTCCCACCTCCGCTGATGCAATCAAGAAAACCCCTCACAGGCAAGCCCAGCTGCCTGGGTTTTGGTTGATTCCAGAAGAAGTCAAACTGACCACTAAGGTTAGCCGTCACAAGGAGGAGCTACCCGAAAGGAACACCGTTCATCCCAGCACTCTGGAGGCACATCTGTGAGTTCCAGGCCAGCCTGGTCTACAGAGTGAGACCCCTGTCTTCAACACACACACACACACACACACACACACACACACACACACAACTACCCCAAATTAAATATAGAGGAGCCGGGTGGTGGTTGTGTATGCCTTTAATCCCAGCACTCTGGAGGCAGAGGCAGGTGGATCTCTGTGAGTTTGAGGCCAGCCTGGTCTACAAATCGAGTAGCTACACAAAGAAACCCTGTCTTGAAAAAACAAACAAACAAACAAAAAGTAGAAATGGAATGTATATATGTGATGCAAAATGAACTGCATGTATAGGAAAATAAAGAAATCCAACTCCTACCCAAAGCCAAGTAACAAAATTCCCAGACATGCAAATGGAAAGACGGTGCTACCAGCAGACGCTCGATGCAAGGCCTGTGAAAGGATCCCTCCAGCACAAGACAATTGGCACTGGGAAGTGTCCCAGGTCCACTGAAAGATAGGACATGCATAACTGTGAGACAGTATGAGGCAGGAGAATCGTCATGAGTTCAAGTTCAGCCTAGAAGAGTTTCAGCCTAACCTGGGCTACAGAATGAGACCCTGTCTCAAAAAACCAATGGCTGTAATCCCAGCACTTGGGAGATGAGTTTTAAAAGCCGGTATAGTCTACACGAGACTCTTTCTCAGAACACTAAGAAGAAAAAAATAAACAAAACAAAAACAAAAAGACCAATGCTTCCAATAGCTTAGAAATTACATTCTTTGCAACAATTTAAACATACACTTAAAAAAGTGTATAGTGCCGGGCGTTGGTGGCGCACGCCTTTAATCCCAGCACTCGGGAGGCAGAGTCAGGCGGATCTCTGTGAGTTCGAGGCCAGCCTGGTCTCCAAAGCGAGTTCCAGGAAAGGCGCAAAGCTACACAGAGAAACCCTGTCTCGAAAAAAACCAAAAAAAAAAAAAAAAAAAAAAAAAGTGTATAGTCTCATTAAAAAATGGGAGGTAGAGCTGGATAGATCTGGCGACTCACTCTTATAATCCAAGCACCCAGGAGAGTTCCTTAGCAAAAAGTGGGTGAGGTCCAGACTTCTCATAAGCCCAAACCCTAACCTAACCCTGAGCTGGGGTACTGATGGGTACCGAGGGCCTGGGAGAGAACCGGAGTCTGCCACTAGGGGGCGAAACCAGCCCAGTGAAAGAAAAGGTGTGCCTGCGAGGTGTTTTCTCAAGTGGCCACAGCCCCTGGGAGCCTTCTGCAGCCTGGGGACCGAGGTCTGGCTTCCTCTTCCTCAAAGGACCCGGGACTCTGGAGTTCTGCAGTCACACAGTAGTCGATGGTCGTTCCCAAGGCACCGAGTATCCCCAACTCCCGTACAGCCCCCGGGGCCACTGCCTTAGAGAGGCTCTTGGATCGGAGAAACCTGTCCCGGGGCCAGCAATCTGAGGCGCAGTCTCTTGAACAGAAGGGACGTAGATACGTGTTATGAGGACAGCATCCAAAAGGGGCCCCAGAGTCATAATAGCAGGGGTTTGTGGGACCTGCCATTGTGGCCATCAAGGGCTCTGCTGGGTCACCCTACTCTTCTAAAGCAACCTTACAGATTTTCTTCTAACAGCAAAGAAAACAGGGATTGTACCGCCTTGGTGATTCAGCTTCTGCTCCGTCCTGGGCTCAGTCCCTTTCTCCCTGAGCAAAGTGGGAGGGGATGGCCCTGGTCCCACCACCTTGCTGCTGACTGCTCTCCTGGAGAAGATGTGTCCCCAGGACTTCACCCCCTCTCCCTGTTAGCTTTTTTTTTTTTTTTCTTCTTCTTTTTTTTTTTTTTCCTTTTTCTTTTTTTCTTGGTTTTTCAAGACAGGGTTTCTCTGTGTAGCTTTGTGCCTTTCCTGGGACTCACTTGGTAGCCCAGGGTGGCCTCGAACTCACAGAGATCCACCTGGCTCTGCCTCCCGAGTGCTGGGATTAAAGGCATGCGCCACCACCGCCCGGCAGCTTTTATTCTTCTTCCTGATGCCCCATTTCTTCTGGGATCCGAGCATTGGTTTAAAACCAGCAACAACAAGAAATATTTGTGTATTTATTTAAGGGTGTGTGTATATTGTGTGTGTGTGTGTGTGTGTGTGTGTGTGTGTGGTGTGTGTGTGTGTGTGTGTGTGTGTGTACGTGTGTACATTCACACACCTGTGGAGGTCAGAGGACAGTTTGATTCTTTCCCCCCACCATGTGGGTTCCTAGGATCAAACTCAGATTGTCAGTTTTGGCGGCTATAAGTGATTTTACACATTGAGCCATGTCACTGCCCCCCGCCCCCCAGTCAGTCTAGAAATTCACAGGGTAGCACAGCCCTTACCAAAGGACTCTGGAAATATCCTTGGCTCACTCTGATGGTCCCTTAGATCCTGCTCTTACAAATTCCACCTCTGTGGGACAGCTGGAGTGAAGTTCACAGCCTTTCCACCAGACTCAGGGCCAGAGGTGGCTGGCTGTCCAGGGGCCTCTTCCTCTCCAGCCCTCTAGGTTAGTCGGGAGGCAGAACCCTTGGCCCCTAAAACCTGGGCTTGTGAAGGCCCTGAGGGATCCCCACCCCTTGGGGCTCTGGAGCACAGCTTGTCAGGGAGCAGAGCTGGAGTCATGGACACCAGAGGGCAGGGAGGATACACAGGCCGGTTCTGAGGCCTTTCACCCCAAGTCCTGGACTCTGACTAAGGCTGAGAATCCGCTGCCCTCGGGCCTCGGAGCCGGCCTTCCTACCATCCTGGCCCTGGAGTCCTTCATTCAGGCTGCTCTGCCCTGACCCCAGGCAAACTGCTGCTTCACCTGGAGTGTAACAGTGGGGCTTTCCTGGTGGATGGAGACACAGGCCAGGCCAGTAAGATCCAGAGGACCTGAGGCAAGGGTGCTGGGTCTGCCCAGCCTGGAGCCTCTTGGGTGTGCTCTGGCTGCTGGAGTCCTGGTTCCCCCGGCTTTCTGGGGTGTGGATTGATTGTGAATGACACATTGTATTTTGTGTTCACATTGTTGGCTCTTCCCTTTTCCTGGGTGTTTTGGGAGTTTCCAATTTTCCCTACAATGAGAATCTTTATGTGTGATGACACAGATGTCCTATTGTTTCTAACATACATTTCCTGTAAGAAAAGCCTGGTCAAGGTGAGACCAGCCACTCAGCCCCTTAACATGTAAGACATTTTGCTGAGAGGAAGGCCATCTTGTCTGAGAATCTCCTATCTTTACTTAGCCGCCTAGCATCCCAGAAGCCCCCCCAGCAGCACCCCTCAGGAAAGGCAGCCTGGCAGATCTCTCAGGCTTTTCTTGGTTGTTTTGGAAGCCATAGTAACGGATTCTTGAGTCTGTTTTATTAGCAGCTGCATTGCCAAGAATTTAGCAGATTGAGGACAGTTACGAATTTTCACGTGACTGAGTTTTCACAGGGAGACAAGCTATATGCTCTTCTCATGAAGAGGCAGCTCACCCGATCAGATGCTTTCGCCGAGGTTTAGAATTCAGAATGCTATCAGACTAGTTCAGGGAAAAGAAGGTGTGTTAATGTTGTCCTAGATCACTTCTCCTCTCTTCTTCCTCTTATTTGAAACAGGGTCTCTCTGTGTAGCTGTGGCTGGCCAGGAACTCCCTGTGTAGACCAGGCTGGCCTTGAACTCACAGAGATCCACCTGACTCTACCTCTCAAGTGCTGAGATTAAAGGCGTGCATTATAATTTTTCAGGCCAGATTCCGGAACATCATTAATTGACTTTTGAAGCAAAAGAAAGCACCCGTGAAGCTCTATTTTGCTGAGACAAAAAAAGAGAAATTGTGTTTTAGTAACAGCTCAGTAAGGAGTGCTTATAATTTTATAATTTTTACCCCACAAAGAATCAAAACACTTTAAAAGCTTATCGGTGTGTTGTGTGTGGTGTGTGTGTGCAAGTACAGATGTGTGGATGCCAACTATCTGTGGTCAGAGTAAATTGGCATAGACATTTTGGAATAAAAATTTAAATTATGCGTATTCATTTCTTTATGTGTGTGTGTGTGTGCCTGTGCCAGGGAGTTCCTGTGGAGATCAGATTAAAATCTCCAGGAGTCAGATCTACCTTTCAGTTCTGGTTCCAGGGATCTAGCTCATCTCTTCCCACTTGTGTGGGGAGAGCTTTTTACCAGTAAGCTATCTTGCTGGTCAAAGATTACATTAAAAATAATTTTGAAATTTATTTATTTACGTATTTTATGTGTATAGTGTTATGCCTGCATATGCCTCTGTACACCAGAAGAGAGCATCAGACCCCATGGTATTACAGCTATAGGTAGGTGAGAGCCTCCATGTGGTGCAGGGAATTGAACTCAGGACCTTTGGAAGAGCAGCCAGTGCTCTTAACCTCTGAGCCATCTCTCCAGCCCCTAAAAAAGACTTTTAAAAGATTAATTTTAGTTGTAATTATGTATACGTCTGTGTGTCTGCGTATGGTTGTGTGCAGATGCTAGAGGATTGAAGAACCCATTTGATCCTCCGGAGCTGTAGTCATAGCAGTTGTGAGCGGTCTGACATGGTGCTGTTGACCAACTCAGGTCTTCTACAACATCCATACAACACCCCCCTTTGAGTCAGAGTCTTGTTACGTAATCCAGGCTGGCCTCAAACTCAGAGATCCGCCTGCGTCTGCCTCGACAGCACTGGGATTAAAGGTGTGCGCCATCATGCCCGACCAGTCTGCATTCTTAACTGCTAAACCACCTCTCTAGCCCCTATAATGTAATTACAAAAATTAGTTTCAAAAATGTCTATGACAATCACTCTTCCATCATAAACACTTGGTTTCTTTACAACTTTGCCAAAACAGAGGCAATTACACTCATTTTTCTTCTGTTTCTCTAAATCACATTCACTCACTCATTTTGTACATATATGTGAGGTGGTGGCCAGGTGCTCATGCCACTGCACACGTATGTAGGAGTCAGTTCTCTGCTTTCACTGGGTTTATTTTTTCTGGTAACTTGATGGGACAAAAAATAACCTATGCGTGTTTTTTAAAGAGCTTTATTGAGGCACTGTGTACACCCTGTGAGCTGAGCAGATGTGTGTGCACACCACTTAGTGAGCCTTCACGTGTGTGTTCACACACAACCATCGAGAGAGAGAGAGAGAGAGAGAGAGAGAGAGAGAGAGAGAGAGAGAGAGAGTCCTTGTCCCCGAGAGTTTGCTCACTCCCTTTCTGATCTGTCTCTTTCATCTCCCTGTGCCTCATCCCCGGTAATCGTTCATCCACTCTCCTGAAAGAGTCTTTATATTTTACAGTGGTGAAGCTGTCGGGCACAGGCTCCCTCTCTGTGCTTAGAGGACATCATTTTGTACAGCTCCCGAGCGGAAGGATTTAGCCTTCAGATCTCCCACCCAGGAGTCACCGGCTCTGCTCTTCCAGGACTTCATCTGACCCACACTCTAGCAATTAGGCCCAAAGACACGGGCACCAGAGCAATCACATCCACCGCTGCAGCAAAACTCAGGACACTCCCAAAGTGCCCTCAGTGGGCAGGCAGCAGGGGACCAGTCAGAGTGGGGTACCCAACAACAGAGGCTTGTAAAGCTGTGAAGACAGGAAGGACGGTCCTTCTCCCTAGGCAGGAACATTGCAAGAACTTCGACCTTAGCCTTCACCTTTCATGGTCCCACACCCAGCCCAGGTGGACAGGCTTCCCTGATTGGCCATCGGTGAAGATACTGAGCCTTTTATTACTCTTTTTTTTTTTTGAGATTTATTTATTATGTACACAGTGTTCTGCCTGCACGTACCCCTGCAGGGCACCCGATCTTATTACACGTGGTTGTGAGTCACCATGTGGTTGCTGGGCATTGAACTCAGGACCTCTGGAAGAGCAGCCAGTGCTCTTAACCTCTGGGCCATCCCTCCAGCCTTCTCTCTACTCTTTAGTAAGAGTGTTCTAAAGGTCCCCTTCTTCTGTCTCCAAGGGAAGCACCAGTGCCAATATACAGGCAGGCACAACTGTCCAGTGGAGTGCCCAACACCTGCCAATGACAGCCAGGTTCTTCACATTGTCTTCCTCAGTCATGATGGTCATGATTTCATCCTCATCTGCCTGCACTTTGCAGGCTGTGTCTAGGTAGGTCATCTCTTGCCTTCCCCACAAATAATGTGATTCTACATTGACAGTTTCTGTATGCTTTGTACTAGGGGTGTGTGTGTGTGTGTGTGTGTGTGTGTGTGTGTGTGTGTGTGTGTGTGTGTAGCAGAGTAAATGTAGATTTGCTAAGGGAAAGTGAAAAAAGACTCAGAAGAGCCTTCCTTGGAGGGTACAGATGTTATGTGATGCACATATGAATCCACCACTCACATCCACATGATAAGGGGGTTCACACAAAAAATAAGAGGACAAACCAACCCATTCTTAAAATAAATAGAGAGTCTAATAATGTCACTAGGTATGAGACAAATGGACCAGACTTACTACTTTTAAGCCCACAGCTGAAGACCTGCTGAGGTGGTGACAAGTGGCTTGAGCTTGGAGGAGGTGCGGGGATTTGTGGGATGAATAGGACTTTGGCATACATCAATGGGCACTGTGCTGTGATCCAGTCAAAGGGTAGTATCATTCTACCAACACCACATACAGGAATTTGGTGTCAGTGAACTAGAAGCTGGTGCACAGATCTGATCTGGAAGTGTGGCCCATCACCATGGGATGGATGCATTGACCAGCAGAGGCCAGGGCAGATGGAGCCTTCTCCTTAGTGCTGGTCAGCCTTCACCTCTGCTCTTCTGTGGAAGTGCTTTCCCGGGAAGCCATGGTCACTCTGACAGGGGATTAGTGTTGGTCCTGTGTAGATGGAGGTTTCTCTCCCACCTGCCAGTAACCAACTCAGAGGTTGAATATTACTTATAAATGTTTGGCCAATAGCTCAGGCTTATTACTAACTAGCTCTTACATTTTAAGTTAACCCATATTTCTATTTATGCTTTGCCATGTGGTGGCAGTACCTTTATTAGCACAGCACGTTAATCTCCTGCTCCCTCTGCATCTGACTGGCGACTCCTGACTCTGCCATTCCTCCTTCCTATCATCCTTAGTTTGGCCACCTCACTTACACTCCTGCCTGGCTACCGGCCAATCAGTGTTTTATTAAACCAGTTCGAGTGACCAATCTTTACAGTGTGCAAGAAAGGATGATTACACAGCAGTTCTGTGTCTTGGCAGTCCCTCTCCCTAGCTAGTGTCTTCCACACTCACCCATGTCTTCTGCTTTCAGAACAGGGACTTAGGGGCCGCTTTTACTAAAAGCACAGGGTCTTAGGCCTGAAGATGCCCAATGGGTATAATGAAAGCTTCGCATCTCTGCCTTCATGTTGCATCTGTCTCCTTTACTGCCTTATAACTGTGGGTCAGATTCCTGTTCAACTTGACTCGTAGCATATCCTTTTCTTTTTTTCTGAGACAGGGTTTCTTTGTGTAGTTTTGGTGCCTGTCCTGGATCTCGCTCTGTAGACCAGGCTGGCCTCGAACTCACAGAGATCTGCCTGGCTCTGCCTCCCGAGTGCTGGGATTAAAGGTGTGTGCCACCACAGCATGTCCATTTTTTAAATGAGGGTTTATTTTAAGCTGACCATCTTTCCCTTCAGGGATGAAGACATAAAGAAAAGAATAATTCAGCTATTTTCAAGACTTGTAGGGACGTCATAACCCACAGATGGTCAGCTGCCAGACCTCCTTAGTAAGCCTGGAGGTCTCCAGTCACTGCCTGTACCTGTTAGGAGTAGGAGGAGTCTCTCAGCCTATCGCCTCATGAGCCTGCAGTCAGCCAGCACAGCCCTGGGGAGTGAGGGCTGGTTAGGAAGGAGGTCCCTGAGTGACCAAATGCAGGTGTGAGTTTAGATGGTCCTGTGAGAGTCTCTCTGCGCTTTTTGCCCTGGTGTCTCACTTGCCTCTTTTTTAGGTCCTAACTCTGACCACATTCCTGGATCGTTAGAAATTGATTTTCCCATAACAAACACCACTGGAGCCAAGCTAAGGGGAACCGAGCTAAGTGTGGGAACACTTGTTTAGCACGTGCAAGACTCTGGGTTCAGTGCCCGGCACCAGGAGCAGGAGTGGGGATACCAATCATTTCCACACATTTAGGCTCCCCAGCTCAATCTGCAGGAGCTGGACACCTTGGAGAAGAGGAAGCATAAGAAGCTGATCACGAAGACCCTTGCAGCTGCTGTTCTGGGGTAGGACATTTCCTGGAGCAAACTAACCTTGCCCTTGGCCTTCAGTTTGCAGCTATGGCCTAAACTATTAACTGTTTCTCTGTGTTCCTGTCAAGGTTCTGTTTGCTTTTGCCCGGCAGGGGCAAGAGGGCACTGTCCCGTGTTGCCTCTTGACAGTGTCGATCCCCTACTTTCTGCTACAATATACAGAAATCTTCTCTTTCTCTTTTACTCTAGTAACTTTGTTGTTTATAGCTTAGGTTTCTTCTTTTTTTTTCTTTTTTCTTTTTTTTTCCGAGACAGGGTTTCTCTGTGTAGCTTTGCGCCTTTCCTGGAGCTCACTTGGTAGCCCAGGCTGGCTCGAACTCACAGAGATCCGCCTGGCTCTGCCTCCCGAGTGCTGGGATTAAAGGCGTGCGCCACCACTGCCCGGCCTGTTCTTTTTTTTTCAAAGGTGATAAAAATATTCAGTCTCCATGAGCCATCTGGGGATTAGGTAAAGGTCCTGGTCTTGAGGTGTAAGGTCAATATCTGTGTATCTAAAACTGTCAGTGATGCCATGTGCTTTTAGAACGTCAAGACCCTGATAGCTGTTTTCCCAAGACTCTGATACACTGTCTTCCCAAAGTGACCACATAAAAACACAATTTGTTTTTGTTTTGAGATAGAGTTGCACTCTGTAGTCTAATCTGGCTTTTTTTTTTAAAACAATCCTTTGCTATCCTTTTTCAAAATTATTTTTTGAATTTATTTTTGTGTGTACAAGTGTTTGCTTGTATATATGTCTGTGCCCGATGTGTGTGCCTGGTACCCACAGAGTCCAGAAGAGGGTACCCGGAGTTCCAGGCAGTTGTGAATATCCGGATGTGTTCAAAAGCAAACCCTAGTCTCCCAGAAGAGCAGCCTGTGCTCTTGGCCACCTCTCCAGCTCCCAGTCAGTTCTTAATGTGCAGAAATCCCCTTGCTTCCCTCATGCTGTGGTTGCAAGTGTGGCCAATCATGTCTGGCCCAGGAGGTTTATTTTAATCTATAATTTTGTTGTCAACCCAAAGTAGCAGTAGGGAGTGTGTCTGGCTCAGGAATGTGCAGAGGATTGCCAACTTGGCTGTGTGTACTATGACAGATCATCAGCATATCTGCGTAGGTCAAGGCAAGGCAGAGTTTTAGAAGTACATCAAAGTTATTTTGAGACAATAGGTCATTGGTCACAGTGGTTTGTCACAGGCAGTGATGTGTGCTTGCTGCTGTTAGGGGATCTCCAGCAACCAACTCTGACCACAAGGTAGCGGGCTCAAAGGCCCCTTGCAAGCTTGAGGTCAGGGCTGGCTGGCACTGGAGACGTGTTCTTGTAGAAGGGGCCTTAGCTATGAGATTGCGATTTCGGTAGAGTCTTTTAAGGCACTCTTTTTTTTTGTTGTTGTTGTTGTTTGTAGACAGGGTTTCTCTGTATAACAGCCCTGGATGTCTTGGAATTCTCTTTGTAGACCAGGCTCGCCTCGAACTCACAGAGATCCCCCTTCCTCTCCCTCTCAAGTGCTGGGATTAAAGACATGTGCCACCACGCCCGGCTTTTTTAAGGCACTCTTGGCAGCAGGCGTGAAGGTTACATTTGGAGTTATCCTGAAGGTTCTCTGTTCATGGCCTCTACTCTACTTTATCAGGATCTGATCAAAGTGTCTCCATTTTGATTCAGGCAATTTAAAAATATTTTTCTTTTTTAAAAAATATAATATTTTAGAATTTTTTGAGAATTTCATATATGCATGAGTGTATTTTTAACATATTCACCCCCTCTTTCCCCTAACTCTTCTCAAATCCACCCCTTCCAGCCCCCTCCTTTTTTGTCTTTTTGGTTCGAGTCTAGTCTTTAACGGCTGAACCATCTCTCCAGCCCATCCCCTCCTTTTTTTTAAAAAAATTTGAGACAAAGCCTCACTCTATAGCCAATGCTAACCTTGAAATACCAACAATCCTCCTGCCTCAGCTTCCTAGAATGATGGGATTACAGATGTGTAAGTTCATACCAGCTTTTTTCCTTCCTTCCTTTCTTTTTGAGACAGAGTTTCACTGTGTAGCTCTGGTTAGCCCAGAACTCACTATGTAGTCCAGGCTGGCTTCAAACTCAGCAAAGATCAGCTACCTCTGCCTCCTGAGAGATGGGATTAAAGGTGCACAACACCACACCTAGCTCTTTCCTTCCTTCCTTCTTTCCTTCCTTCCTTCCTTCCTTCCTTCCTTCCTTCCTTCCTTCCTTCCTTCCTTCCTCCCTCCCTCCCTCCCTCCCTCCCTCCCTCCCTCTCTCTCTCTCTCTCTCTCTCTCTCTCTCTCTTTTTTGCCATTTTTGAGACAGGGTTTCCCTGTGTAGCCCTGGCTGTCTTGGAACTCACTCTGTAGACCAGGCTGAACTCAGAGATCTGCCCGACTCTGACTTCTCCAGTTTTGGGATTAAAGGTGTGTGCCACCACCACACCACCACCACCACCTCCCCCCCTTTTAAAATTTACAATAAAACACACATAAAGCTGCCTGTTTTTACCCTTTTCCCGTGTTTATTTATGTTTGTTTGTTTATATGTGTGTCGATGTTTTGCCTGCACCACATGCATGCCTGGTGCCAGTGGAGGCCAGAAGAGGGCAGATTCCCTGAGACTAGAGTTACAGACAGTTGTGAGCTGATATGTGGGTGCTGGGAACCAAGCGGGATCCTCTGCGAAAGCAGTGTGTGCTCTCCACCACTGAACCATCTGTCCAGCCCACTCCGGCTCTGTTCTTCATGTGTGTAAGTGCAAGGGGGTCAGTCCATTCCCAGTGTTTCAGAATCCAAAGCCACCACCTGCTTCCAGAACTTTCATCCTGTGAATCCAAACTCTGTATCCATTATTAGCCTGCTAGTCTGGATTAATCAGCTCCTCGCCCACACCAGCGTTCTTCTACTTGTGCCTGTACGAACTGACCTCATCTGAACATTCTGAAAACACCACAGGAGTTCACCACATTGATGCGGTTTCCTGATTGGATCCGATTAGCCGGAAGTGTGTGACAGGCTGTTGCCATCTGTGGCTCCATCTTGCCTTATGCCTGTTCCTTTTTCCCTCCCAGGATATGGGTTTGGTCCGCATTCCTGAGTGTCTTACTGTCAAGATAAGACCAGGAGCTCACTAGGCAAGCGTCACTTCCGGCCAGTGTCAAAACACCAGACATTCCTGTTCAAACTCCAGGGAAAATCGCCTTCTGCACACAGCCCCGACCTAATCCTCTCAGGTCATTAGTGAGTCCTCGCTAAGTCTTGGGCGCAGTGGGTGTGGGGCATTAGTCTGCCTCCTTTCCGGGTTACTGGCATCCTTAATAAAGCTCATCCTCCTCCCCTGGTTTCCGGAGCATTAGGTTTTAAGGTTGACACTCTTACCAATCAATTGGAAGGATGGAGCTTTGTGGCACTCTCGGTGTGAAAGGCCGGGTTTGCTGGGACAGAGCATTGTGAAGAGGTGGCGTAAGTGACAGAGTTTATTGTCTCATAGTTCTGGAGGCTAGAGGTCTGTGAGTTCCAGGCCAACCTGGTCTACATAGTGAGACTCCTGTCTTAAACACACCCCCACACATACACACTCCCCCCCATCTCGCACGCGCACACACACACACCCTCCCACGCACACACACCCCCCCACACACGTACACACACACACCTGACATTGTGAAGGAGATACATTCCACACTCCTCTTGGCTATAGGTGGGTTACCAGTAATCTCTGAACTGGTGGGCCTGTGGAGATCTCCTCCATCTGTCGCTGGCTTCCAGTGCTGTTCTCTCTGTGTTCATATTTCTCCATTTGCTAAGGACACTGGTCACTGGATGAGGGCTCACCCCACTGAGTTCATCCTAGGCAATTACTGTGTCCAAATAAGGTCACATTCTGAAGGGCCAAGAGTCAGGACCTCAGGGTGAATGTGGAGACACAATTCCCAGATTTTCCAGTGTTTCCTCAAAGGACCAGAATCAACTTTGCTGTGGTGACTGAGACAGAGCCTATGCTTGGCTCAGTGGCATGGGATGAGTGTCCCAGACTGATTTGGCTTTGGCAGGGACTAGTCCATGGCCCCTGGTGGCACCATTCCCAGAGGCAGCCAGTCGCACGTCAGACCACATCCATTGTAAGGGCAACACTGTCTTCCTTGCGCAGACATATGCTGGGAATGGACTGGACTTCCCTGCCCATAATGATGGCACCTGGGTTCCAGATTCACCAGACCTCTCAGCCACCATCTTGGTATTCTGTGGGCCATTGCTTTTGGAATTCATTCCATTGCCAAGTAAGTGCAGCGGGGGCTTCTGACATGCGGTTCACTGGTCTCACCACCTACCCCTCACCCAGGAGCGCAGGGTCTCACTGGAAGGTGAGTGACTCTGAAGATATGATGATGGGGCCATTCTGGCAGCACACCCAGGAAGGGTGAGGCTCCACTCTATAGGATTTCACGCATGCTTTGGAGCAGACATCACTGCGGTTGCATTTCCACAGTCAAAAAATGCAGTAAGCCAGGGACAGGGGTGAGGTGGAACCACCCCACACCCCATATCCCACACCCCCACACCCCCATGCTCCCAAACCCCCGCACCTCCGTACCCCACACCCCCACACTCTCCACACCCCTACATCTCCACACCCCCGACAGCCCCACATCACCGCGTCCCCCTGCACCTCCACGCTCCCACCCCTGCCCTACACCCCATGCACCCTACATCCCATCCCCCTCTCCCCCCCACTCCTCCTCCCACACCCCTGCAACCCCACAGGATGTTGACTTGTCACAGACGCCTTGAATCTACCACTTTGAAAGGCTTTGTCTCCACAAGGAGCACACTCAACTGCGGGCACAGGGACAGCGCATTAATTGAAGGATGACAGACACTACCACATGGCTGTGGAGGGCTCACGATGCGCCAAAGGTCTAGGAGGAGATCGCTCTACCGGCTTGAAACATTTCTGCGAACATTGCCAAAGTCAAGACGAATTTGCTATCAACCCGGACAAAATCCCAGAGAGGACAAGGGAGAGGTCCTGGCAGGCATCTGCCTGGGTAAGATGGTAGAAGTCTCACACGAAGGCCACCAAGTCCCGAGACAGGAACACTTCTGCAAGGCCGTCTGCTCAGCGACCCCGGGCTGTGTCGCTTTCCCAGTAATCACTGGGCCTAGGAGGATTACTTCGAGACATCTTATTTTGCCTTCTAAGACTTCCCTTTGGAGCCAGCAAGATGGCTCAGTGGGTAAAGATACTTGCCGCCAAGCCTGATGGCCTGAGTTCGATCCCTGGAACCTACATGGCTGATGTAGAGAAGAGCCAGGCATAGTGGCCACTCTTAATCTCAGCACCTGGGAGGCAGAGACAGGTGGATCATGCTGGGGGTGGGGAGGAGACTCATCCTAGTTTGTCCTGGACCACCACACATGCCATGGCATACACCACCCCCACATACACTGAAATAAAATATTTTTTTAAAATACCCCACAGACCCTGGCTCCCCGCAAACAGTCCCTTTGCCTCGATCTTTTGAAAATGCCTGTAGTTTACTATGGCTTGTGAAATTTTAGGTGTTGTCACTAAGTAAGACTTGATTTGTTTCCATTTTAACTTCTTTGTATCTTACTCCATCAACCAATTTTGGGGAGCCCAGCAAGAGACATCACTAAGGGACAGTGAGGTGCCACTTCCTGCTTTGGCTTTGTTTGGAGGAAGGATGGATACAGCCTGTGTAGAGATATTATGAAAGGCAATGACTGGGTTGGAAGAGTACTTGCTTAGCCTTGATCCCCAACACCGCACAGACTAGGAGAAAAACAGGAAGATAGGGAGTTCAAGGTCAGCCTGGACTACATAGAGGGTTTGAGGCCAGCCTGGGCTATAATAAGATATAATAACAAAAAGAACGAGATGTTGACTATGAGTGAAAGGATGCAGAGGGAATGTGCTGCCTCTCAGCTCCACACCTGTCCCAGGTTACCCTCTCAGCTCCACACCTGTCCCAGGTTACCCTGCCTCTCAGCTCCACACCTATCCCAGGTTACCCTGCCTCTCAGCTCCACACCTATCCCAGGTTACCCTGCCTCTCAGCTCCACACCTATCCCAGGTTACCCTGCCTCTCAGCTCCACACCTGTCCCAGGTTACCCTGCCTCTCAGCTCCACACCTGTCCCAGGTTACCCTCTCAGATCCACACCTATCCCAGGTTACCCTGCCTCTCAGATCCACACCTGTCCCAGGTTACCTGCCTCTCAGCTCCACACCTATCCCAGGTTACCCGCCTCTCAGCTCCACACCTGTCCCTGCTTGCCCTGTCTCAAGGTTCCGGGACTCGTCCCTTGATAACTGGTAATATTCAGCAGCAGCAGCAGAGGGCGCTAGAGGGACAATGAAGAAGAAAAGAGCTTTTTTCACTGGGACGCTGGCCATTCAGGGGCACAGCTTCCCACTGCTTCCCTCAGGACTCTTTGCAACGAGTTTTCTGCCCAGCCACTGCCTGTGCATGACTCCAGCAGGAACTGGAAGAGTGCACCAGGCTTGAAGGATTGGAAGCATTGACTTCTTCCTGGGGCTGCTGCTTGGCCCCCCACAGGGCTGGTGGCCATGGCCTAGCTCTGCTATTCCTGTGGGTTTGTTGTTGTTGTTTTGTTTTAGATCTCTCTCTTAAATTTAATTAATTTATATATCTATTTTTGAGACAGTGTCTCATCACATAGCCCTGGCTGACTTAGCAATCACTATGTATACCAGGCTGGCCTTGAACTCACAGAGATCTGCCTGTCTCTGCCTCTTGAGTGCTGGTATTAAAGATGTGTGCTACAATGCCCGAGTATTTACAGATACCTTTATTCTTCAGTAGCCAATACCTTGTTTCCAACCCCATGTCGGAACGTGACGTTAGATGGTCCCTGTCAGGTCACTGTCCTGGCACATCTTGGTTGGCTCGAGATGGCACAAAGACCAGGAGAGCCACAGACATGAGCCACTTGTTAGGGCAGAGCCCTCTGCAGGGAAGGGTCAGAAGAATAGCTAGAGAGACCCCAGGGGACTGCACTAGGCCTTAGAGAGGCTTGTGCTCTCCGGGGCTGGAAACAAGGTCTGGCGAAGAGTCTGTTGGCCCTTCTTCACGACATTACCAAAAGCAGCCATCCTGTCCCGTCCCTCTCTGGCCACTCAATGTCAAGTGTGTCCCGTCATCCAACTTGGCTTTTTAGTTCACAAGTCCCTGGATCAAGAGAGGCTTCTGGGCGGCGGCGGTGGCGCACACCTTTAATCCCAGCACTGGGGAGGCAGAGGCAGGTGAATCTCTGTGAGTTTGAAGCCGGCCTGGTCTACAAAGTGAGTTCCAGGACAACCAGGACTGTTACACAGAGAAGCCCTGTCTCGAAAAAGAAAACAAACAAACAAACAAAAACAAAACAAAACAAACAAATAAAAAAAAAAAACAGAGAGGTGGGGGTGGGGGTGGGCAGGGAGCGGAGGAGAATCATGAGCTCCAGGCCAGCCAGGGGAAGTCAGTGAGTCTCAGGGTCTCAATACTGTTTTTAGAAGGGTCTGGGATGTAGCTCATCGGTAGAGGGCTGTGGAGGACTGAGACTCTGGGCTCCACCCCAGCACTGCAGAAAAGGAAGTGTGGCCTCATTCCTGGAGCCTTGCGGAGGCTCAGCGCTCAGTCCCATGGACATCACAGGGTTGTTGATGGCAGCTGCGATCCCTATTACACGGAACTCTGGGGAACTAGGCAGGGGAAGACATCTTGTTCACGAAAGGAATGCGCACAGCTGTAGTCAAGATGGGCTGTGGTAAACCAGCAGGAGGGATGGTCACAGAGCGCTCCAGCGCCTCCCCTCATAAAACAGCCTCTTTCTCTAACTCCTGCACATGGACTTGATCATGTGGCCCGGGGACATCAACAAATGTGACTCAAGCAGGAACTAGAAGAGCGCAATAGGCTTGCTCTTTCTTGCCATGAATGAAATCATCCTGCCATCATGTGTCCAGGCCAGGCCAGCCTCCCAGGGATGAGACCTCTCATCAGCTCCAGGACCCGCTGAGGCACCTGGCTACAGGAGGTCCAGCCTCTAGGTGCATGCAGTCCCACACGTCTTCCAACACTCCTCCACCCCACAGGAGGAGTGTCCCACTAAAGCGGGTCTTGGCTGCCCACGCCCCTGCCTCCTCCTGATACTTGACCTACAGTAACAACTGTGTCTATACAGGAGAGGGTCTCTGTCTCACCCAGACCTTAACATAGGTTTAGTGTCTGCACCCCCTCCAGGCTCAGACTCAGGGGACTGGGACCCCAGAGACTCATCATTCTCAGGGGAGACTCCAGAGCACAGCAAGACTAGTGCTCCTGATAAACCGAGAACTGTCCCCTCACCTCAGTTCAGGGAAGGCTTTGCTGAGGTCAGCGTGCATCCACTCTGCGCTTTCCCTCTGAAGTGTCTCTCCTTTCTACACGCTGCTGCCATCTGCCCCCCTCTCTGAGCTGCCGCCTCAAGGATAGAAGACAGAGAAGACCCACTGAGTTCCCCAGGGGAGAGAGGAGGGGAAGGGAGGACCCTGACTGTGGACAGAGATGGGTTGTCTCTGTGCTAAAAGCAATTCATCAGCTCCTTCCAGGGTGAGGAAGGCCTTGGGGGGGGGGCCTTGGAGGGCTGAGAGCCTGGGGAACTCAGGGAGGAACTGAGTCAAGCTCAGTTTGAGAAGTCTGCAGAAATCATTACCGAAGTCTATAATGATTATGGCTCATTACAAGACCCGAGTCATGATCACGCCCTGGGTAAGGTCGCGGGCACCAGTTCTCTCGCGCTGTTCTAGAATATCTTTGCACAGCCCTGTGGAGGCGAGTGTGAGACTAGCAGACAGATCTCATAACTGGAGCCAACTATGCCCTTTCTAGGGCTTTCTGATCTGTAGTCCAGCAATTATGCAAAATGACAGGGACATCAGACCAGTCACTTCCATTGTCCCAGCAAAATACTGGAAACTCCCAAAGTGCCCATCAGTGGGCAGCTGGGAATTATCTCAGCACACCCAACAATGGAGGCCTGTGTGGCTGTGAAGAAAGAGAGGAAGATCCCTCTGTGATGACTAGGAAATTCACATTGTATAATGTTATGGGAGAGCACAGTACACAACAATGTGCCATAGTCTGCCTCTCAAATAAATTCAATTGAAGATAAATGTACATTTGAATTTGCTTATGGGTGTAGCTGGGGTGGTTTCATGATTGAGCCACGTCTAACTATTAGCATTTTATACTTACACACTCAATTGAGGGACCGAAAGCAGGTGTTGCTGGAGACTTAGGGATGGAAAGGAGCTATGAATTTCTGGTGTAGGATGGTCCAGCCACAGTCAGCATCTGGTTGGAGCAGGTACACCACAGCCTCAGCTTTCTCCAGCTATGTTCTGTGTGCAAGTGTAGACCATGAGTGACGGAGTTGGGTTCCTACTGGAGAGTGAGCACAGCGGAGTCAGGAGGGGCTTGCTGGGTAGAGGCTCTCACCGAGGAACCATGGGATCTCAGCTGGCAGGGAGAATGCGGCATCCACGTGATGCTGACCAGTTCCTTGAGTTCTCAGCTCCCAGGGATGTCAACCACACTCACATGCGTGGAGGGGTGAGGGGTTCTGGCACAGTGATGTGTTGAAGGACAGGAATCCCAGCAGGTGGAGGAGTCAGTCACAGGAGTAAGGGCGGGCAGAGATGGGACTCCTATGTCACAGGGGGGAACCCTGGTGATGGAGACCGGAGCTGCTACAGTTGCAGATCAGGGCAGGGCTGGGGTGTCCCCCTGCGAGTGTGGCTGACATCCCTGGGAGCTGAGAACTCAAGGAACTGGTCAGCATCACGTGGATGCTGCTGGGGGCTGCAGCGGTGGTCCTTGGAGAATCCAGGGCGAGGTCCTACATCACTAAATCTTTTCTTCAAAGCTAACACCTCCCCTTACAGCTGGAATGAACTTGACCCCGGCTCGTCTCTCACTGCTTTCCGGCCTGTCCCGGCAGACCTCCTCCCGAGCCTTGTTTTCACCCCCAAGTCTCCACCTTTTCCCTACAGCCTGACTCTCCCCAGCTCCCAGCTGCCCACTTTTGTCCAGGTCTGTGCTAGGGGCTCCTCAAGTCTGGGATCTCTGCCACACTCTTCTCTCTTAGCCGGTCCCCCATAAATCCACAGCTGGAGTTGCCCCCTCGATCCTTCCGGAGGCACCTCCACCGGCAGGCACGCTGTTGCATTTAGCTCTCAACAATTTTCTTACTTGGTGTTGGTGTGGGCCTCTGAAAACAGGAGGCAGCCAGGATAGGAGCCCTTCAGTGTGGACCCTGGTGGATGAACTTTGCTTCCAGTGGCAGAGATGGGATCAGGCAGTGACCTCTCCCCGTGTGTCAGCGTTCTGGAGCCTGCTGGCCTGAGGTACAGAGCCTCTGTCCCAAAGCCCAGTGACTCACTTCCCCTCTCTGGGGCAAATCCTGCTTCTTGTGAGATTTTCCTGGAGAAATGACTGATGTAGAACTCAAGTGGCAGCTTGAGTTGGTGACGAGGTGGGCCTGATCCTCGCCAAGAGCCAGGAACCACCGGGGTCACCAGGCACTGTCATCCTCCACTCGGTAACCCGGCACTTTGGGTACTCTGTGTGATCATCTGACCCGGTTTGGTCTCCCCTTATCTTCAGCCAAGGGATCTCGTCTCGTCCTAGCAGGAAGGTCCCAGGTAAGGTAGGAATGTTTGGGCCCCAGTTCCCGGGCTCTGTGAAGGAGACTCAAACCAGCGCAAGGCTGGCGTCCTGTCCTCCCACTTTGTGGTGGGAGTCATCCCATCTCCATCCCATGGAATTCTCCAGAAACGCGTGTGCTCTCTCCTCTCTCCTCTCTCTCCTCTCTCTGTCTCTCTGTCTCTCTGTCTCTCTGTCTCTCTCTCTCTCTCTCTCTCTCTCTCTCTCTCTCTCTCTCTCTCTCTCTCTCTCTCACACACACACACACACACACACACACACCCTCTATAGGGGAGACACCAACTCCTCACCACCTAGAATCCTTCCTGAACTTTGTGGGGTGAGTTTGTCATGCCCTCTTTTTTCCCTAGAGACTCAGCTCTGCCTCCAATCCTAGGTCAGAACTGGGGTGCAGAGGCAGCGGCCACCACGCCCTTCCAGTTGTACATAACCCAGGAGCCTCTTGTTGGAGTTCAAGCATGCAGTTAACCCAGTGGCGGCCCACGTTTCACCTTTCCGCCTGCCCTCCATAGTCCCCATCCTCAGGGTGACCAGCTGCCAGCTTATAGGCAAAAAGACAGGAGGGGTGGAGGCCAGGACTGTGACTATGAACCAGAACCAGAGAAGAGAAGGTTTGCAGACAACAGGAGGTTGAAGAGGCAGCTAGAGCTACCCCAGCCCCTCCCCCAACGTCACAATTCTCCAAATAAACCACTCCACAGCCACTTTTGAAATCAGTTTTATATCAAGCTATAAAAAAAAAATCACCCTAAATTCTGTCCTGGGCACACGCATACAAAATCAATACTATAAATATATTATTAAAAACATTAATGTCATCAAACAAGCTAACATCTACAAAACTATGAAGGCCTTTGTGCATTGCTCATGCTGGCCAGTTCCTGGCCAGTTTTGTAAGGCAAGTACCTGGGAGAGGGGGTAAACCTGGAGGATGAGCCTCAAATCCCAGCCTTGAACCATGAGGAATAATCAAGGCTGGGTCAGTGCTAAGAAGGGCTTTCACAGCTAGAAAGGAGCAGGGTCTGTGGAGTAGCAGGCACATGATGGGAAATTGAGTTCCTGTTTTCCAGTTGTAGACCCTATGGGACCAACTGGTCCCCAGAGCCAATGACTACTGGGTGATGTGTCAAACAGGAATTAAATTTGCAGTTGGAATCAAGGCTGCTAATAAGTCTCCAGGCAGATTCAGTGCAATCACCAGGGTCCTAAATCACAGTGGGACCAGAAGCAGTAGACACTGGGGGAGGGGGGCAGGAAGGACCTAGAGGCCATCCCTGGCTCTGAAGGTACAGGGGCCTCAGACAAGAGATGTGGGTAGCATGTAAAAACTGGGGAAGCCCAGGAAATGATTTTTCCCTGGGGCCTCTAGGAGCAATGGGCCCCGACCACACCTAGATTCCAAGCCTGGGTCACAGTTCACAATTTGCAGAACTGTAAGAAAAGTTGTGGTTGAAACCCACTCGGTGGATGTGAGGAAACATGGTACAACACCAACAGGAAGCTGATCAAGCACTTGGCGGACCCCTGAGTTCCTGCCCAGGCTTCAGAGGGTGGGCCTGCGGAGGGGCTTATTCCTACATGGGGGAAGGTGTGGCCTGAGAGAACCCAGGCGGCCTTGGGCTTTACCCACACAGGGGCAGCCTACGGGAGTGAAGGGGTGGGTCCTCCAGGCCGAGTGGGACCAGGAGCTGCTTGCAGGGTCAAGGGCCACTGTGGAAGTGGTTCTGATGCCACGCTGCCACAGCATCTCACAAGGCTCCCTCCAGGCCCCAGACACAAAGATGACCTTTTCCTTCTTCGTTTTCAGCTCTATCTCATGGCAGCCCACCGGCTGAAGGAATCGGGATGTGGCTTCGTCACTGGCGCTAGGGAGCTCGAGGGGGGCTACTCAGAGCCGCCTGAGGGGGCGCCATTAGGAGACAGACTGTAATGTAGAAGGTAGGGGGCACTCCACCCAAGATGAACCATCATTTATGAGAAAATTCTTGCGTGCTCACAGGGCGACGGCCCACAGTGGGTTCTGGCCCCCACTGGACAGCGGTCTGTCCAATCCTGGCTGCCAGGTCTTGTTCCAGAGCCAAGGCTGGGAGAAACGGCAGCAGAATGTGGGAGGCTGGTGATGGGTCACGGTGCCAGTGCCACTGAGCATCCCCAACCGGGGTGGTGCCCGACGTTCGTTGCGTGCTCATCAGCACATCAGACATTTGGAAAAGTTAACCAACTTTTATAAGTGAAAATAGGGGCCTGGAAGGCTCCTGCACCCCTGTGTTGATGTCCAGTATATTCCGGATGCTCCTGACTTCACTGCTGAGGAGATTTCCCTTGATGGCCAGGATGGCGTTCAGGTGGCCTTTGCTGGCAAAGGAGAGCATCCTGTCAGCCCCACTGGTCACAAACACCCCTGCTCACAGCCCTTGTTGGCTGCCCTGACTCCAGGCGCTGCCACAGAACCTGCAGCCAGCTGCTCTGCCCAGTAGGCAGCCCTGTCCTCTGTCTCCTCCCCTCTCCAGCCTGTCAGACCTTCGTACTGACTGTTGCCTGAGAATGTCTCTCCTCGTATCCTTGAGGTGGCCGACTCCTTCCCACCTCAAGTTTCGGCTAAATGTCACCTCCCTAAATGGCTTTGCCCTCTCTGATCAGGCCCCCCTGTAATTCAAGACGATTACTATAACTTGGAATTTTCTCTTTCTGCCTGGTTACCTCATCATGGTTAGCCCTCACCAGGCTGTAAGCTACAGCAAGAGGTCTGAGACCCAGCTTGCCCTGTACTTCACTGTATCCCAGAACACAGAGCAGCACAGAGTCCAGCGTCTAGAATGCTGATGAATGACTGTTGGTGCGATCCCAGCAGAGAAGGACAAGTGATGGGGTCAGTGGACAGAGGGGTCGATGAGAAAGCAAGAAGGATGGATGGGTATCTGTGCGGGAAGGTAGGGGGTGGTTGGGTGTATGACAGGTGGTTGAGTAGGTAAACAGAAAGATGGACAGGTAACTGGAAGGATGGACAGACGGATCAATGGAAGACTGGAGAGGTGGTTAAGCATAGGGACGGATGGATAACTACGCGGGAAAGTGGGTAGATAGGTAGACGGGTATCTATGTGGATGGACAGAGTGCTGAGTACAGAGACTGATGGATGGGCTAGTAGATAGGCAAATGGGGGCTTGAATGTATACGGGTCAATATACACAGATAGATGGTTGAATAGGTGGGGTGAGTCAGCCACACGCTGGACTAGGCTAAGCTACGGAAACCCCAGTCAAGACTGATTCAAAGTTTCATATCAGGGGACACAGCCTATAAAGGAACACTGTCCATGGTTCGCCAGGTCCTCAGGTAGGTCCAGGAACGGGAGGTGCAAAACATAAGCACATGCCCCCAAGTCACCCCCAGACTGAGCATCAGACATTATGATCCCACCTTGGTGGAGCCTTAGCAGTTGAGTGGGTCATGAGGGGATTCTAGTCCCAGCATGTTCAGAGCACAGTGGGACCTGGCAGGGACACACCAGCTCCTCAGTTCCCGAGGGCCTCTAGTGCTCACCTGAAGTCAGGGTACAAGGTGGCATATGTGGCCACTTCAATCTTAATGGCATTGGAATCTTGCAGGTGAATGATCTCAGCGAGCCTAGGGAGGGCCTGGTTCAGCCAGGTTGCGTTGGAGCCCTGGAGGCAGAGGGAAGGTTGGAGGATGTTATCCCTTTCCCCCAGGCTTGGAGAGGCTGCAGGGCTTGTTCAGGGCTCTCAGGGTGGGGTGGGGTGCGCTCACATTCTGAGTGCAGAAATGCTGAATGACGTCGGCATTGGCGAGGATGTGCCTCGCCAGCTGCTGCTGCTGCTCCTCGGTCTTGAGGACCACGCGCCGTTTGCTGAGCCGGATGATGTACTCCTTCACCAGGTGCAGGTGCACGGCCCCCATCAGCTCCTAGGCAGGCAGAAGGAGACATCCACTGACGCCTACCCATAGGAGGCTCATCTCCTCCCCCCGGCTAAAGCTTCCAAGGCAAAAGCCCAGGAATACGTAGAGGCAAAAGTGTGAGCATGGGTGCCTGCCTTCCCCGTGTGCATGTGAAAACACACGTGTAAACACATGTGGGTGCGAGGTATAAGCACTGCTGGTTAGCGGGGGCGTCCAGACAGCGCCAATGCCCAGGCCCACTCCTGAGCTCCCTCACCTCCTGAAAACAGTCCTTCAGTTCCGAGAACTCAGGCAGCCTGATGCCCACAGTAGCGATGATTTCCTCCAGGGTCTCAACTGGCGTCGCCCAGCGGGTCTGTGTGAACTTCTTGAACAGTGGCTGGGACAGGCGAGAGGCAGGATGTCTGGTCACGCCCAGAAAGGAAGGGCAGCCAGGCACAGACACCCTCACATAGACACTCATGACCAGTAGGGTCCCAAGGGCTTTCCAGGAGCTGGCTAACTTCGGGTTCCAGCCCTCAGACCGGAAGCAGAGGTAGTCTGTGTGTACCCTTCTTCCAAGGTCACGCAGCTGTGGCTCAGGAGAGCCAGGACAGCCTGTCTGCATCCCTGCGGTCTTTTCCACTGCCTCCCTCTTAAATAAATACATTCCTGCATAAACAAGCCCTGTGCCAGGTCATCCAGGGTCACCCCATGGGCTTTCCATACCCACTGGCTGCCCTTTGTACCTCCAGTCCCGAAGTTGAGCAGGGAGCCTCTCCTCTGCTTTCTAAGGGGCCCCCAGGAGATAGAATCCAGCTCTCAAAGGTCCTGAGCCCCAGGAACTTGGGGCAGGAATGGCAGGGGTGGGTGGGAGTGGGGGGTGAATCTTCTCCGGATGTTCCTAGCTCTGTGGTCCTTCCAGGCCAAGGTAAAGCCGGGATGTGGGGTGGGTCAGCTGGAGAGCACCTCAGGTCCCCACTTGGACATCCCCAGCAACACTGCACCTCCCCATCTGTGCCTCCCACAGCCTGAGGCAGGGGCTTCTACTCCTCCTCTCTCTGATCCTCCCCCCTGTGCCGGGCTTCAGGATGCGCCCTATAATGTGGTTCCTGATACCTTCAGGTCTGAAAACAGGCTCTGGAGCAGGGTGTCGAAGCCATGAGCCTTAAGATCTTTCAAGGGATCCAGCATGTGGTTCAGGGTATCTTGAGGTATCTGCCACTTCTGCTCCACAGATGTCCTGGAGAGTGAACGAAAGCAGGTCCCGCCAGCCTGCCCAGCCTCCAGCACGGGGCAGCGGTCCTTGGACTGGTCTTCCTGAATTAGGTCTTTGCTCTGGGACCCTCAGCAGGTCCCCCACTCCCTGTGGGATCCCGACCAAGTCTTCCATGGACGCCCCACACCCCAGGCTCCTCCCTCCTGCCTCTGGCGGGTCTCCAGCTCTCCAGCTCGGCTTGGTGCGTCTTCTGCTTCACAATGTATTATAAAGCTAAACTAGTAGATCAATTGCATCCTGCTGACTCCTTCAGCACCCCACCCCGGAGCTGTGGCTGCTACAGCCCTGCTGTTTCCTCACCGCCTTGTGACCCTTAATTCCCCTTCTGTGCCCCACCCCCCCACCCCCCCACCCCCGTCTGCCCTCCTCCCATCGGGCACATCTGCCCAATCCTCTCACCGGAAGGACAGGCAGTTGTTGATGTTGGCGATGATGTTGGCCCTGTAATTTGTCAGCAGTTTGCTCTTCTCTAGGAATTCATCAAAGGTGCGCTGGTAGCTGGCAAGACAGAGGGGCATCTTCAGGACCAGCTCAAACACTGGGACCACAGACGCCACTCCCTCTCAGTCTGCGGGTGGTTGATCTCCCCAAGATCCAGGGAGGGGCCATAAGCTCCTAAACATTGCATTACAAGCTGCAAAAGCGGAGGCCAGAGGGACAGAGCCCTCTGTTTGGGCTCCAGAGAAGGTGCAACCTGACTCTGGGGTCCACTTTCTTTCCCCAGGCCCCTCCTCTTCCTCAGTCCCCCTCTGTAACTGGGAGGCCAAAGGGTGTTACAGTCTGATGGTGGATGGTGTTTTCAGAATTGGGGGAGGAAACCAAGTTAATTCTGAGGATGTCGTGGGAAGGGGCAGCAGGGCCTCCATTCCTCATGGTGCATCTTCTTTTAAGCTACAAACTGCTCTGCTAGGGAGCTTTGATGATGGTGACGTCAGAAGTACTGATTCCTGTAGAGGTCACCCTACCCGAGGCTCTTGGTGCTCTGGGTTGGGGCAGGGGCCGAGGCCCCTGGGCTGTAGTTGACAAGGGCAGGGCAGGACTGACTTAGATTGAATCCCCCCACCCTAAGGTGATGGGGACCCTGTGTGCTGTAGACACACCCACCTCCTCAGCAGTGCAGCCAGCTCCACCAGTAGCAACTGTCTTATCTGTACCCCCACTTCTGGAGTGATGTTCTCGGCCTTGTCCTGGCCTTGTAAGACGATCTGCAGGGAGCATCGGGTAAGCACAGCACGTGGCCCCTCCAGACGGGGGCAGGGGCAGAGCATGGGAGAGAGGTGCATGCTAGAACATGGGGACCATCAGAGGTGAGCTGTGGCTGCCCCTGTTCACCATGGGCCTGA
This sequence comes from Peromyscus maniculatus bairdii, assembly GCF_049852395.1. NCBI lineage: Eukaryota > Metazoa > Chordata > Mammalia > Rodentia > Cricetidae > Peromyscus > Peromyscus maniculatus. The sequence continues at coordinate 83,576,901 of NC_134865.1, read as the reverse complement.
GGGGGCGGTTAGAGGTACCTGGATGATGTCGATTGCCAGCTCACTGTGGTAGTGGCCATCCAGGCTCTGGGGAGCCACATCCCGGGCCCAGCGCTGAGACTCTAGCTCTAAGGCTCGGGTCATCAGTAACTTCACATTGGTCTAGGGGAAAAGACACAGGTCTTGGTAGCACTAAACCTGTCACCAAGCTCATGCGGAAGTGTCTGTCACATCCTGTGTCCTGACGGGGCTCTTCCCTTCTGTCTCCACGCTGCCCTCCCAGGCCCCGCCCCCAGCATTTGGACTCACCACCTCATTGGACAGGAACACCGCCTCCAGCAACCTGATCTGCTTCGGGGGCAGGAGGCTCCCAAGCCTGATACCCTGTAGCTCCTTTGCCAACTTAGGGCTGTTGAGAATATCACTGTGGGTGGAGAGACACTGGCGTGAAGAGAGCCCAAGCAGCACCCCAGCAGCACCCCAGCAGCTCAGTCCCCCGACTCTGCAGCCGCAGACACTGTTGCATCTTCTGCCCCGCCCCCTTCCCCAGGTCTGACCACGCTCGGTTTTGTTCAGGCTGGAGTCATCCTGCCTCTTCTTACCACCGCCACCACCACCACCTCCCCACTCCTCCAGCTCTAAACCAGTTCCCCAGACCTCTCCGCTGCCAGGCTTCCCCTTTTGCCCAGATAGCACACAGCTTCTGGCCCTGAAGCCAGCCCCTCCACTCCCACCAGACCAGCCTAGTGGCTGAACAGGAAAGGCTGCCCTGGAATGGCTGCCTTATAGAACTCTCTTGGTGCCTCAAGTGGCTGCAGAGTTCCCAGGGGACCTGCCCAGCCCTGGCACTGCCTAAGGCCTTTTGTTTGCCTAGAACATTAAGAATGGCCCACTCTGTGCCCTTCACCCAGTTTGGATGCATGTGAGTCAGACTTTGGTCCTCACAGGACAGGTCTCACTGTGCCTCCCTTGGACTCCATGTTCAGGCTAGCCTTAGTTTCCTGCTTTGTAGCTGCGCCCCAAGTCAGCAGACCCCTAAGTATCACAGGGGCAGGAAGGTGACCAGGCAGGGAGGGAGCATGAGTGCCTGGTATTTCCTGGTGAGTCAGGAGAAGCTAGCAGGAACCGGGTCAGGGCCCAGCTGTCCCTGGACGTCCCTGCCTGCTTTCCCTATGTCCCGCTGGCTCTTCACCTACCACCCCTCTGGTGTCCTTCTGGCCCTTCCACAGGAGGCTGGCTCAGCACTTCCCAAGATGCTCACATACTGCTCACACTGTCTATACGCCCGGCCTTCCCTCCTGTAGACTATCCACTCAGGTCTGAGGAATCCGTACAGATCCCTGGTCTCTAGTGCTGTGGACATTTCCACCCTGTAACACAAGTCACTCTCCCCCAGCTGGTGTGGATGACAGGCCCATTTGGGGATCCACGGAGTCTGAACCAATCAAAGGATGCTGAGGCTGGGCCCAGCTGAGTACCAATTGCCCACCTTTGGCATACTCCAGCCTCTCACCCGAGGGGCTCCAGAACTCAGTGGGCTACCAGGGTGATACTGTCTGACAGAGATTGCCCCATGAGGGGCACCTAGTGCCGCTCCACGCTTGCTAGCTCTCTTGCAAGGGGTTGTTATGACACAGCATCTCCGCTCAGCTCCCAGAACGTCACTCCCTACCATCAGCTCCCTACCACTTCTTCCTTGTGTGTTCTGTCCCCTCCCTGCCTGACTCAATACAGAAGACTCCCTGACTCCCCCAGACCTGGTGTCCTCTCAAGCCCTGTGCTCTGGCCTCCCCCGTGTCCAGCTGCGACTGTCACAGCCCCTCCTGCTCTGTTTCATCCCTGTTCAGATCGGAGACTTCCTTGGGAATGAATGACGAAGTCTCCTTTTCTGCGCCTCCCTCTCCCCAACTGCAGAATGGCAAAGGTCCAGGAAACTGAAGTACAAAGCCAAAATGTTGGGTGCAATTCCCAACTCTCTCCCTTCACCCCCCGACACTGTTTTCAGCTCAACAACGTCTGCCTCTGGAGTCTCAGCAACCCTTCCCGCAGAGGAGACCCATCCCATCCACTGGCATAGCTCACTTGGGGTAGAGGTTCAGCACCCAGAGCAGCAGGAAGTAGGTGTCCCTCTCACACAGCTCGAACTGCGCCAAGGTGCACAGTTGGGCTGCGAAGTGCGCGTGGTAGCTTTCGGCATAGGTGTGCACAACGTTGAACTCGGCAGGGAACAGCGGTTTCAGCCGCTCCACCACCGCCTCCAGGTCCTCCTTCATGGTGCAGCCCATGTGCAGGAACCTGGTCTCGGCCTCCGAGCGACCCTCGGGCACCACGGCTGGCTGCGCGTCCAGACGCTCCGCCGCCACCTCCGCCACACTGTCCCTCCACAGTTGCAGCCAGCGCCGGGGGCGCGTGGCCACCAGCACGGCCGCCACGGGTGCCCCGGCCGCCCGACGATCCTCAAGCTCCTGCTGTGACACCACGGCCAGCGCCTGGCGCAGCCTCTCGGGCGCCGCCTCCAGCGGCCGCCGCAGCACCGCGAGCACCTGGTCGCGCAGCAGCAAGTACAGCGCCTCCACCTTGCTCTGCTGGCGCACCAGCTCTTCGTTGCTCCTGCGGCTCGCCGCTGCCTCAGCCTCCAGCTCCCGCTCCAGTGCCAGCACCTGCCACGCGGCCTCCAGCCGCCCACTCTCCAGGGCCTCCTTGAGCTCCTCCACTGCAGTGCAGAAACCCGCCTTTAGGCCGACAAACCCACCGGGGACAAGAGGAGGCTCGGCTCCCAGGGAGGATGCCAATGCCCCAGACAAGACCCGAGCAGGGAACCCCATCTCCTAGACTAGTCACTCGCCTAGCTGTCTCCCCTGCCCACTGTCCTAGCTGAGTGGTTTATGAGCCCCTACCATACCCAAACCTGGACCAACTCTACCATGCTACTCCAGCCCCAGCTACGACCCCAGCCTACCTGTGGGCGGTGGACCATCTAGCTCCGGCCTGGACTTGGGCTGGACCTCAGGATCTGATAATCTGGGCTGGCCCTTTTTCTTCTTCTTCTTCCCTTTGGTGAAGACACTGAACATGTTGGCCAGTCCTTTGGACTTCTTCTTCTCCTTCTTTGCAGACTCTTCCTCCTCCCCATCCCGGGCCATCCCAGCCTCCTGGGATGGCATCAGGTCCTCGGAAGAAGCCTCTGACATGGAGGCCTCTGGTTCCGCCTCAGATGTGGAGCGTGGCTTTGGGGGGCTTCCAGGGAAGTCCAGGGTCCCCGGCACAGACTGTTGGCCAGGAAGCCCTTGGAAGAAGGTCACCATTTTCAGCATTGCCCTGGCTTAGGCCTGCGGGTGGGAAAACAGAGCCTGTGGAGAACAGTGTGAATGGTCCCCAGGCCTGAGCGCACAGCCAGCTCCCAGCCCTGACAATGCTCCATCAGGTTCACCTGGATGGCCACCAGAACCCCATCTCCTGGCCCTCAGCCTTTCTCCCTCCTTGGCCATGGGTGCTGCAGTGCCCACAGCTTGTCTCCCTAGGCAAGGAAGAGGCTGGAGGCCCGGACCTCCCAGACTGAGGGGACAGTCTCTGCACACGAGTAAAGCCTCCCTTGACGGCAGCTTCTTGGCGGGAACAACGGGGACATGAGAAGTGAGTGCCTTTCTAACTCCATCAGACTCTGGTGAGGAGACAGGACACAGGCTGCTATTCCTTGGGACAACAAGAACGGGTCTAAAAATTTCACAGCCACGCAGTGGTTACTCTTCCTACTGAGACCAGCCTCCGCCTCCCCCCTCTGCCTCCCTGCACAGTTCTTATCTAGCTTCTGGGTCACAGAAATATACCACAGGCAAAAACACAACTGTTGTCCTGGGACCACAGGAAGAAGAGAGCCTGTCCCCTATTGTTGGCTTAGGATTGGGGACCTCAGACCCCGAGCAAAGGACCCCAGGAAGCCTTTTACATGTCAGCAAGGCACAGGGATGCCCGGAGTCACAGCAACTTGAGTGTGGGACCCTCACTGCCTGGTTTCCACCTTACCCTGCTTGCTTCCAATGGGGTGACATGACCTTCACAAAAGCTTCTGTTTCTAGGCCCTTCCTGAGGGCCCATCCCATCTAGTCTCTCCCCAGCAAGGGTGTTATTTCGCTTAAAATAACCCTGTGGTCAATAGCTTGAGCCTGGAAGCCACAACATCTGACTCAAAGGACCAGCTTCTCAGTCCTCCACATGCCCTGTTGTATCTGGACTGTCCAAGCAAGGAGGAGCACCAGAGGAAGCCTGACTAGCCCAGAGGGAGAATCAGGCAGGAACCTCTGTGGTGATGGTGTGACCCATTACCAGGAGGTGACCCGCCCGCCCCATCCCCAAGAATACACACCCCAAGCTGTAGTTTCAGTTCACCGAAATGACATGGAGTGACCCTAAAATGACCCTAGATGACAAGTGGGAAGACCCGCCACCGCAGAGACGAAACTGAAGCAGCCGATGGGAGGGAGGGTCTCGCCCCAAGCCCAGCAGACTCTGCAGGCTCAGATGAGGCCACTTTCCCCTCGGCCTCCACCAGCTCGGCTGTCCAGCCCATTTCCTGAGGGCCTGGTCCCATAACTGGGGCATGGGTAGAGCACCCTGATTAGACAGGAAGCCTGGCCTCCTCCACCCCAGCTCTTATCATCCTCCCCAGGTACCCTCAACAGACAGACCCTTCTCCTCTTAACCTCACGAGGCCCGAGAATTCCACTCGGGGCCATGCAGTGTTTAGGGCCTGTGCCAACCTATCCTATTTGCGTGACAGACAACCGGAAAGGCTGGTCTGGCTGATGGAGCTACAGCCCCAACCTGAGTGTCTGGCCCCAGCTGCCCTTCAGAGTCAGAGGCTATTTGGTACCAGAGGGAGGACCAGCTGTGGGCTCAGAGACACCTCTCACCAGTGTTCGGACTAAACCCCCTTCCTCGGGAGGCCTCAGTTTTGCCATTTGTGAAATGGGGATGAGCCCTCCTACTCACAGTGCTGCTCAGGAGCTGTGGCAAGATCACAAGCCAGGAACTTGGCACCAGATGTGAGTCCCCTGTGTCCCTGTGACTGCAGGCTCCCCAGAGAGCAGGAGCGACGGGGTGATGTTTAAAGCGCCAGTCCCAGCTAGACCCACTGAGGCAGGAAGGGGCCTGCTCAGAAGCACGTGGAATGCCTGCAGCTGGTGTCACCTACCTTAATCCTAGATGCCCCTGGTCCACAGAGACTCTCTTGCAACCTACTGTCTCTTTCGTCGGGTGACAGGAGAGCGGTGCCCAGGCCCCACTGGAGACTACCGCGGCAGGGAATCCCGCGGGTGCTGGGACCTTCCTATCGTGAACCTGAGATTCCCTAGCTTTTGTCCCGGTCCCTACACCCCGCGTTTCTCCGGAGAGAGCCCTGTGCTGCCCGCAGGGAACCTGGTCCCTGGCTCGAGGCGTTCAGAGTAAAACCTCTACGTCCCTACCAGTGGGTGTGCTGGAGGTCAAGGGACCTCGGAATATCCCGCCCGCGTCTTCTTGGCCACTCAGGGCCATTCCATCGGGGAGTCCTGTCGGAGACTCGGGATCAGGACCAGAGGGGACGCTACACAGAGCGGCAGGGACGGGGGCACGCCGGTGGAGGTCACTTACTGTGTCCGGGACAGGACGCCTTAGTCCTGACCCTGGCGGGGCACAGCCTGAAATAGTCGCCGGCCCCTCCCGGGCTCCGCCTCCCCCACCAGCCGCAACCGCGGAAAATCCGCGGGCGGAGGCCAAGGACCAGTCCGATTCCAGAGCTGGGGGCGGGGCGGGGCCGGTAGAGAGGGAGGGGCGGGGTCGCTTCTCTGATCCCAACAGCCTGGAAAAAAGGTGGCAGAGCTAGCCAGAGTGTGGCCCGGGTGTGTGTGTGCGCGCGCGCGCGCGCGCGCAGGGAAGGGTATCACGGGGGCCACAAGTTCCGCTAGACGCGGGGCCATTGTCCTTGGACGATCTCTGATTGGCTGCCAAGCAGGGGCGCACGCCCAGAGCCGCTGTTCCGCGTCACACAGTCAGCACCTACTTAGGTGTGGGGAGCGCCCACTACCACCTCAACGCCTCGGCCACGTGCTCTTTCCCCTCTGAGCACCTTCGAGTCTATGGAAGCCTGGAAGGCCAGCTTCCTGGAGGAGGCGTCCTAAGGCAGCTGGGCACACGGCCGGTCCTGGGACCTCTCATTAACCAAGCCTTGTGTTAGAGGAGCCTTCATCTTTACCTAGAGGTCACACAGGCAGAGATGACAGACGCTCCTCACTGAGCCTCCTCGGGGCTCCCATTGACAAGCTTCCTCAGGCTGGGTTTGGTCCGGATCCTCGGGATTCCCTTCTGCAGGCCTTTTCTCAGGGTCTGCCTTGGGGCGGGTGGGGTTGTAGTGTAGGAAGGGGGATGCTTCACCCGCTAGGAATTTCTGGCCCCTGGAATATGGGCTCACTCTGGAATTTCCCCCACTAGACACCAGCTTCTTTTTTGCCTCTACTTGGAGCTCAGCTCCTCCCCATCTTTTGTTTGGGTCCTCTCTTCTTCCCCTGCCAGCCTAAGCCGGGCTTTGAAGGGAGAGGGAAGGGCAGCTGAGTGGGGGGTTATGTTTAGGGGTTGTCCCTGGAAACTCAGAACTTCCTCTTCCTCCTGGGAAGCACTGTCCAAGTGCCAGTTGGGTTTTTGTTTTTTTATTGTTTGGTTTTGGTGTTTTTTTTTTTGGTTTTGGTTTTTTGAGACAGGGTTTCTCTGTGTAGCCCTGGCTTTCCTGGAATTTGCTCTGTAGACCAGGCTGGCCTCAAACCCACTGAGATCGCCTGCCTCTGTCTCCCCAGTGCTGGGATTAAAGGTGAGTGCCCCCACCACCAGGCATCCAAGTGCCAGGTTTAAGATGTGCCTCCATCCTGTCTCTTGGCAGGTTGCAGAAGGTAAGTACAGAGGTTGCTGGGCGTGGTTGCGCACACCTTTGATCCCAGCACTGGGGAGGCAGAGCAGACAGACCTCTATGAGTTCAACACCATGTCTACATAGCAAGTTCCGGGTATCCAAGACTACACAGAGAGACTCTGTCTCAAAAAACAGACATAAAAGCCACCTCCACCTCCACCTCCACCTCGTCTCATGTGGTCCTAATGGGTGACATTTTCAGATGAGCCCCACCACAGAGCTCAAGCTGGGGTTATTGCCTCTGCTCCACAGGGCACCCAGGGGAGACCAAGAACTTAGGGTCCCATCCACACTTACATCCAAAGACAAAAAGGAACAGAAGCCCAGGCGTCCTAGCCTCCAGCCTCTGGCTGCCTCGTGACACACTGTGCAACCTCACCAGAGTTTACCCGGCCTCTGCTTTATTCATCCAGTTCCTAATTTCAAACAGGTCAGGAAATGGCTGGGGAACTCCACAGGTTGAGTTGAGAGAGAGAAGTCAGGCCTTTAAGAACCCACATCTGCTCGGAGCCTCTGGGCTCTGTGGGACAGATGTTGGACTGCCAATCTTGTCACAAGATGCCCACAGTAACTTCCTCAGAGCAGAGTCAGGGTTGGCAGAAGCCAGTGCCACCTGGCTTGTGTGGGCACACCAAGCACTTCTCTGAGTTTAGGGTGAGGGTCAAAGGTCTTGTGTGAAATTCCCAACACAAAAATGTTGAAATCGGGCTATGTGGATGGTCAAGGGCCAAAAGCCAGTGTGGTCCTCGGGGATCTAGATAGTTAACTCTTCTAAATAGTCCCCCAAAGGCCAGCCAAGAGATGGAGCCCACGGGAGAGAAGCAGCTGGAGCAGCTGGAGCAGCTGGCCTGGAAAGCTGCTGTCCCGGCTCTGTAGCCTGAGAGTTGGGCCAGCAAAGGCTCCTGGTCCGGCCCAGAAGTCCTGATGGCCAGCACCCGGCCACAAGCCATGGCCCACTGCTCGCACTCAACCCAGGGTTACCCCGTGCTCCCCAAGCAGCAACTGCTGATTCTATATCTCTTGGGTGTTTTTTTTATTTGAGACAAGATCATTATAGCCCAGGGTGGCCTGAACTCAAAATCCCTCTATTCTATATCCTTGAGGACTGGGATGACAGGTTTGCACCCTACAGGCTCTCCCTTTTATGTTTTATAAATAGTATATCCATAACACAAAATGCACCGTTTTAACAGTGCTGGGCATTCTAGCCATCAATATTAAGTGTAGTGCATGTGTGTGTGTGTGTGAGTGTGGACGCGATGAGTGCAGGTGCTCAGCAGTGCAGAAGAGGACAGTGGATCCCCTGGCGCTGGAGTTTCCGGCAGTTGTGGGGCTGCTCCGGAACAGCTGGGGTACTCTGCAAGAGCGGCAGGTGCTCTTAACAATGGAACCATCTCTCCAGATTCAAGGAACCATGATCCTGCCCTGCGAAACCGAACCATGATCCCCATTACACAACAACTGCCCATTCCCTTCTACCCCCGAGCCCCTGGTGACCCCATTCTGTGGATCCCAGGAGTGGATGGATACAGCCCTTGTGTGTGTGTGTGTGTGTGTGTGTGTGTGTGTGTGTGTGTGTGTGTGTGTGTGTGTGTATGGTGATGCCACATAAAGGGAAAGACTACCTCTTGGTCTTTAGCCAAGAGTGGACCTGTTTATCCAGTAGTCTGGGTCTCTCCTGTTCTAATAGTCCAATCCAAATGAGGTCTAGTCTACAAGAAGTCTAACTGAAGAGTCCTAATCTAAAAAGGGAGTCCTGAATCAAGGCTGTTCTCTCTACAAACTGAACAGTGCAGTAAATGCAGAAAATAGGAATAAGCAACTTTGGTCTTAATTTTTTTTTTTTTTTTTTTTTTTTTTGGTTTTTCGAGACAGGGTTTCTCTGTGTAGCTTTGCGCCTTTCCTGGAGCTCACTTGGTAGCCCAGGCTGGCCTCGAACTCACAGAGATCCGCCTGACTCTGCCTCCCAAGTGCTGGGATTAAAGGCGTGCGCCACCAACGCCCGGCTTTGGTCTTAATTTTTTACAGGAGTCTCATAAGGGCGAAAAAAATCTCAGAACAGCACACAAAAGCACAAACAGGTATTATTAAGTTATAATCACAAGTTGCTTCCAACATAATTTTTAGGGGGATGGGTAGGCACTGTGGAGAGGTAGGACATTGTTTACAATGTGCCTCACTGCTTCTAGCACGTGGTCTTGGACCTGGTCACCACAACGGGTGCACGCATGAGTGAGTTTGTTGTATAGCGGTTTCCTCAGTATTAAAAGCTTCAGGAAGGGAAGCTCTAAGGGCGCAGTACATTTCCAGGGAGGTGAAGCAGGCAGCAAAGCTGGTTATGACAGGAAGTAAATAACTCAGAGTAGCTTCAGGAAGTCCCTGAAACTGACCAGATTCACTAGGCTTCTCCTGTAAGAACTGCTAAGTGATACTCTCAGATAAACTGAGTGGCCTAGAAGACCCTTGCAGCTGGGCCTCCTGGGGAAATCAGGTCAGCCAAATGGCCCAGAAAAAACAAATGGCCAGCCAGATCTGCCTCAAAGAGTCTTGGATCACCTGAGCTACCTGAAAACGGCCCTCTCCAGCCTAGAGTGGCCAGCCTGCAGGTTGTTCCGTAAGAGCTCCAGGCCCCACTGTATGAACCGCCACCCTTGCTGGTGATGGCTTTTGGTAATAACCGTTGTTTTGACTCATTTCTGCTCCGGTAAGTAACCCCTCACTCATACAACTGTCTGTAACCCCAGTAAAAGTCACTGGTTCACTGGTTCACCACGCTGGACTTGATCTGTACTTTGGTCCGTTCCCTGTTAGGGTGGGTGGACATCTGTCCCCAGGAGTGGTGTCCTGCAGCCGTTGTGACGGAGAAATAGAAATAATGGAAACAGCATAACCAAAGCTGAGCCTGCGAGACTTTACGTTGTCCGTCCAAAGGACAGTAAGACTGACTAATGCTTTCCCTAGAAGCCAGTCGATCCCGAGCAGGCTGGATGTGCAGCATGTGAGCAGAAAGAGCACATTGTCATACACCCCTCAAAGCACAGCACTGACTTGGCCACAGGTTGGCTGGGAGCTGATGTGTAAAGGTCGCCTTTAAACCGCATTTCTCCAAGAGACCACTCTCACACGGTCGTTTGCTTTAGTTAGCACGATGTTCGAGGCCTAGGGACACCATTAGTCAGGGTAACATTTTCTGCCTGGTAAGATCCTAATTGTATTCTGTCCTGTGGATGGGCCATATTTTGTTGTCCTCGATGGCTACATTGGCCGCTGTGAATAGTGATTCAAGGGACACTGAACTCAAAAGCTCCATTCGGGTCTCAGCTTCCAGTTCCTGTGGGTGGACAGTTGACCTTCTCTGACCTCTGGAGTTGCCAGGCCAGGCTCTACGTGGTTTTTGTTCATCAATAGATTTCATCATAACCATAGGAATTAGGTACTGCCTAACCATCCCTTACCACAGATGAGCAAACTGAGGCACATTCGAATAGGCCTGCCATCTGTCCGTCAGTATGGATCTGCCTTCTGCTAGACGGCTCCTCCAGGGTTACTCCATATTTGAAATGCAGCTTGATAGACTTAGATCAGACACAAGAAAGCCAGGAGTTCCCATGGGGAGATGGGAGGCACTGTCCTTCGTTCTGTCACAGGGTTGGGGACACCGATCAATTACCGTATTCAGTCGACTAAAGTATCATGGGCAACACAAAGGGCCAGCCCAGCTGGGGCCAGAGACTAATACCAGGTGGTTATTTCTGACTTTCTCTCTCTTCATTCCCTGGCTGGCTGAGAAAGTAGCTGAGGAAACTCCCAGAAGGAGAAGCTGAAAGCAGAAGGAGTAGCTTTGAGGGCAACGTTCAGCAGGTACCAAAGCCAGGCGGAGGGATCAGGTAGGTGTGGGAAGCCTGGCCAAGGGGAGAGGCTGCAGCAGCTGGAGTGGCTGGCCACCTTGCCACACGGGCCACGCTGGCTGTGCAGTGGACCCTCTGGGAAGGAAGACGAAGAAGGCATTCCAGGGTGTCTTCCTGTCCTCTGCTGTCACTGGCTCCACTTCCCCTTCTGTGATGACTTGCATTTCCCACTGGCCCGACCTTGGCTGTCAGGACAAGTTTCTTCCTCGTCGTACTTCTCAGGCCATCATCCGACCTAGGACCTTGGTCACCCTCTTGTTCCCTAGGGATACCCCATACATTCATGACACTGACCAGAGCTACTACCACATTTCTCGTGGACAGACGAGCAAACGTAAGTCTCCGAGAAGTGGGCACCAGGGCGGGGGTTACTGCTGTTAACTCTCTTCTCCCAGCCATCCCGGGAGAGGAAGTGACTTGCTCAGGACATCAGCTGCAAGGGACTGGGGTCTGCTGACATCCTCGGGATCATAGGGTGACCAAGACAGGCCAACCAAGGAGCCACCTTAATGACACGCCCTTCATCAAAGGCCGCTCACCAGTCAGCACCCCACCCCAATTCTGTTCAAAGCTGCTCACAGTTGCAGTGTCCCCCCTCCCTTTCCAGGTGGTCTTGAGAGAAAGCAGGGCTCCTGGGGACGTCTCCAGAGGAGAACAATTCAGAAGTGCAGAGCAGCCTCCTGGAAGCACCAGCCCTGCCTGTAGGCAAGGATGCTGCTTCCTTCCCAAGCCCAGCTAGAAGATTGGCCAGCCTTTCTCAACAGCTCTCAGGCAGTGATGCAAGCAAAGTTTCCATTCCTTCAAGCCCTCCCTGCCATGGGCCCTTCTCTGAAACGGCATGGTTTACAGGAATCAGCCGAGAGGAGTGTGGTCCTATCAATAACACAGGCTGACCACATGGCAGGAGCTCCCCGGGTAATCCCAGGCTTTACAAAGTTGGCCAGGGTGCTGCAAGTCTGTGGGTGCCTCATCCACCCGCTGCCTGATAGCCAGGAGCCCCCAGGAGACGGTGTCAAGTAGGCTCAGGATTAGGGACAATCTGGGCCCCAGAGAGCTACATCACCTGCATCTGTGGCTTATTAGTGACCTTCAAGGATCCTGGGAATGGAGCTGGCTCCGCTCAGAGGGCTGGCAGTGTGCCTTGAAGGAGACATTGCCGAGAAATAACCGCTGCTGCCTGAAGCGGTTTCAAATGGGCCAAGCCCTCCTTAGCAACAGTCTCTGTGTGTTTTCCCTGTGGTCCTCACGGTTTACACAGAAAGGCAGAACCCAGAGTCACACAACTAGGCAGGTCCACAAGTGGGGTTCCTCCTCATGCTGTCCGCATCCGGAGGCCGGGTTTAACCACAGAGCGACTCCATGGGGAGCAGGCAGGCCGTATCATGGCACAAGTGAGCACCCCAAAAACAACAGCCTCCCACCTTTCTTCTTTCCAGCATTCCAGTTTTGTTTTCTGGTGACTTCTATCCCTCAGAAAGCTTGGTTCCTCAATGCTTGATTTTTGGATCACCCTAGTCTCCAACTCAGTCACCCTAAGCAGAATCAGTTTCCTCAGCGATGACAGAAATGTCACCTCTCATGGACGCTCCTTGGCTAAGCACCATTTTTGTAAGCCCCCTAATGAGAGTGACTTTTTGGGGGAGCGGGGGCAGGATGTCTTATCCCAGGCTGGCCAGGCGCTCTCTCCCAAGAATGATCTACATGATACTCTTGACCACCACATGCCAGATTACAGGCATGTGCCACCACATCTGATTTATGGGGGTGTTGAGGATTGCACCCAGGGCTTTGTTAGCCAAGCGCTCTACCAACTGAGCTACATTCCCAACCCCGCGATTAGACTTTTAAATCTTGTGTCTTTTACATACATCTTAAATTTTGACCTAGGGGAATATGGTGCGAGCCATAACATTGCTAAAGCTAAAAATGAAAACACTGTGGACTTGGTGACACCTGCCTTTATTCCCAGCACTTGGGAAGTAGAGGCAGGCAGATCTCTGTGAGTATAAGGTCAGCCTGCCCTACATACAGTTCCAGGTCATCTGGGCCTATATAGTGAGAGACTGTCCCCCAAAAACCAAAAGCAAATGAACATTAACAAATGTTTTGAGTGGTGAGTAGGTGGTGGGTTTTTGTTTTGTTTTGTTTGTTTGTTTTTGCAATGTCTGGTCCAGGCTTCCTAGGTCCAGAAGTACGTAGGGATAAGTGGCCTGGGATTGGAGTGGGGTCCACATTTCAGTTCCCTTCATGGGTGGGACACAGAAGGCTGGGCTGAGGCTCCGGCTGCTCTTACCCAGGGTACTTGCCTCCTACCCAGACACTTAGCCATTGCAAAGCAGGGCCGCCCCTGGAGCACCGTGGACTCCGCTATCAGCACCTGCAGTCTGTGTGTATCTCGGTGGCCAGGACCACTCCTGCCCAGCCTCCGGCTCAGACTGACAATGTCACAAGGCAGGCCGGTCTTGCCCCTCCCCATGACTGATGATGGATGGTGGGAGACTCTGGTGGCCTGCTGTAGTTCCCAAGGGGTTTTTGTTTTTGTGGTTTTTCTTCTCTGAGTGTGTGTGGTAGAAAGGAAGGAAGTGAGAATGGGAATACAGTGTAGTGCTGCCTCCTGCCCCCGCCCCCCACGGCCTGGTCAGTGGTGAGAGGCTCTGCAGGAAACACCTCAAAGTCACTCAGGGTGTTCCCCCCATGAATGTGGCTTGCTGAGGTCTGGGGCCAGGAAGGAAGGAGCCAGGACCAGCAGGCAAGGAAGGAAGAGGGAGAGGCTGGGAAGGCACGAAGGTGACAGGCTGACTGCCACCTCCAGTACCCTCGAATCAGGACCTCTGTGGACAGCCTGACTTGTCCCTGTGCTCCCTCCCTGCCAGCTACTCCATTCTACGGGACTGAACCTCAGAAAGGAAAGGGACCATAGGTTCCAAGATGCAGAGGACAGGGCTGAGACAACTGGCCCACGAGCCCAGCCTCGTGGCTGCTTCAGCATGGCACACTGAGCTCAGGGACAAGGCGAGAAACCATCACAGAAGGCCCTGTGAGAAATCAGCTGAGGAGAGAGAGAGAGAGAGGCGGTGAGGAAGGGGCCGGGCCGAGTCTGGGGACCAAGGGATAGTGGCAGGTGCTGGGCTTGGAGACTGAGAGGTGAAGAAGGTGGTTCCAGTCTCCCCTGCTTGTGAGCAGGGCAAAGAGGCCGAGCAGAGGCTCCATCCTGTGGGACAGGCTGGCAGTGCTGACAAGGGCTAGCAGATCCCATGAACACAGACACACAGACACACAGACACACACACACACAGACACACACACACACACACACACACACACACACACACACACACACACGCACGCACGCACGCACACACGCGCGCACACACACTTGCCAGCTTGGCCTGGACAGCAGGGTGGTCAAGGAGACACCCTAAGGAGTCCCTCTGGGTCGTGGGGGTAGGAGGCTCCCAAACCACACCACTCTTAGGGCTGAGGAGCCACCAGCCAGAGCCAGCAGAGTCCTTCATTGTCCTCAGTCCCCTGACTTGTACCCTTGGCCTCTGGCTACCTGTGACCTTAGGAAGGTGGCCCCAGGCCCGCGTCACTGCCAGGCTCCTAGGAATACATGTCGATGCTCCTCGCACAGACATACTTCCGGCCAGGAAACCTGGATTTCCTGTTTCCAGGTCTAGGAACCCTGAGGAAGACAGTCTGGAGCTCTAGGAAAGACGAGGCTCAAGTCCTTCCCATGCTGTGTGACGCTGCTTGGGCACTCCCTACAAATCTCTCTCCTAACAGACATGCCCACCCACCTCATGCTCTACTGAACACTCGAGGTCCCATTCCACTTCCACTCGGCCCCTGGCCCCATTGCCGCACTCAGGATCACCTTTCAACATTGTCTTGCATATTATGGTCATGGGGTCATAGGGAGGCCAGGGGCCTGGCTTTATGGCTAGTTCCTGTTCCACCCCCCTCAGCCAGCTCCATGCTAGCTCCTCTGGCTGGGAGGCACTGACAGCGGGCCCATTTCACAGCTGGAAACATTGAGGCACAGCCAGGTCCAGAGACTTGCCTACAGACAGACTCATCTGGATGCTCAGCCCTGAGGCTCAGGACATCCAGGATGTGGCCCTGCTGGACCTGGTGAGGGGCCTGGGAAGGGTGTGCAGGAGGTAGAGGGCTCCCTGGGGAGAACTTGTCTAAGCTAAGGTTTCTGTCACCTCTCAGAACCCTGTCTGCACTGCCAGCAGAACTCTGGTGGCCACCGTGGGACACACGTGGGACCAAGCAGGAACTTGGGACCGAGCAGGGACCCCTGGCCAGCGAATGGGCCATTTCCCCTTCCTCTCCGATAGAGGTTCCTCTCGCACTCTGAACTCTAGGTTATGAGGTTTCAAGGCCACTTGACCTCTCCAGGTCTCAGTTTCCCTACTAGCAGGAAGGACTGCTTATCAAGTGTCAACAATTCCTGGCCTTCACCTCTGGCTTTGGAGCCTGGGAACCTCAACAACTTCACTTCCTCATTCCTGCCCTGCCTACCCTTCCCCATGGAGGTCTGGATCTCCCCGGCTGGGCTGATCTGGCCCTGGCATCCAGCTCTGATACACACTGTGGTGATGGTGGTGGTGGTGGTGGTGGTGGTGGTGATGGTGGTGGTGGTGGTGGTGGTGGTGGTCACAATGCCTCTGACACCTGCTCCTAGAAGGAACTATGAATTCTGGACATCCACCCCAGGGCTCCCAGCAGACTCAGACATGGATGGATGGCTCTGTGCTCCAGTCCCAGCACAGGGGGAGGAGGCAGATCGGCCCAGGCATTCATTACCCTCTGGCTACTTATATCCCAGGGAGAGGGGTCTGGGAGAGCAGGGAAAGATGTGCTGTCCACTCACCTCATACTGCAGTGTTTTAGAACCCTGGTCTTCCACTTGAGGAAGGAAACTTCCCTGGGCTTTTGGGACCCCAGGCCACCTGCAGGTGTCAGAGTCAGGCTCAGAGCTGCAGGGGAGGCCTGCTGGAGAACCGTAGGGTAAGCCAACAGTCACAGCCCATGCCATCAGTTCCCTGCCAATCCTGTCTTGGCTCTCAGCCTCCCGGGAAATTGGAGCCATCATTGCAAATAAGCCCCCAGCCTGTCCCTCAGGCTATAAACAAATCTCAACAGGTGTACTGTCTCCTGGAAGTGTAAACAAGGCTGAATGAACATGAATGACGACCTTCCCACCCATACACCACCACCACCACCCTACACGCACAGTAACCTAACAACTTTTATTGCTGGAAAGTCCCTCCTGCATGAAACCAGAATACCTCAAGCTGCAGAACCGGTGTTCACCAGGGCTCAGGCTACCCAGAATGGGGCAGAGTACTGGGCAAGACCAGCGTGGTATCTGAGGTTAATGGACCCAGGGTCCTTCCTGGTGAAGGGCTGGCTTTGTTTTGTTGCTTTTTAAATGTATTTGTTTTTACTTTATGTATGGGTGTTTTGCCCACATGTGTGTCTGTGCACCATACACATGAATGCTCACAGAGGCCGGAAGAATGCATTGGGTCCTCTGGAACTGGAGTCACAAATGATTGCTTATTGTCGTGTGGGGGCTGGGAACCCAACCAGGGTCTTCCAGAGAGGGAACAAGCGCTCTTCAGCTCTGAGCCATCTCTCCAGCCCCTGAAGACCTGCATCTGCAGCTACAGGGAGGGGCTTTTCCAGCTTCGGACTGGCATGAGTCATCCAATTCATTCAGTCGTCAGCAAAGGCCCCGCCGACCTACCAGCTGGGTCCTCCCGCATCACCCTCCCAACCAGCTTAGTTTGCCCAACCGTAGGCACTATTTTAATTCATATTTATTTTTAGAATACTCCTCTCCTCACTATAGTGGGGATATGCTGGACGGTTAGAAAGGGAAGCCCTCCCTGGCCTGAAGTCCTCCAAGGAGCATCAGCCACCCCAAAAGACTCCCCCACAAATGCCTGGAATGCCTCCACTCTTGGCTCCCCCTGACTGAGCAGCCAAGCACTGAGACCAAAAATTCCATGCTCCGGGCTTCACAGATGGGGGTAGGGCCAGAGTGACTCACTGGGCTCCCAACTTGGGGTCAGTCACAGGGAGAGTGACAGGCCCTCCGCCTACCCGGCTCCTGCCTGGCAGTCAGCCAGTCAGCCCTAGATGCAGGTGATGAGCACATCCACAGAGGTGGGCACTTCGATCTCTTCAAAGAGTACACGGCGCGGGAAGGGCCCGACCTCGGGCGCTGCCCTCAGCAAGTCTTGGGTATATTGCAACAGGCTCTGGTTCCTACGGCGGCCGAGTCTACGCAGCGCCAGAATGGCCAGTATATGGTCACGCCTGTGGAGACAAGGGGGTCCTTACTGCAGAGCGCCCCGCCCCCAGGGAGGACAGGAACCCAGGCTTGGGAGGAAGTATGATTCACCCAGCATTCCTGGAGCTGGGTCAGAGAGGCTGAAAGGCTGGGACCATCCCAGGCCGGGAGGGGATGAGGACTCTAAACAGAAACGGGATTGTGGACCTGTGCACAGCAACTGAACCTAGAAGCGCACAGGCATGAGACCGGGGAGGGAGCAAGCACGCAGTCGAAAGAAGCTTTGCTCAGAGGCAACACAAGGAATCTGACCTAGGGGAGGTTCCAGGAACTGGCAGAACACTAGGGAGGTGGAGGCCAGGTTGCAGGCTGCGGAATGTCTTTGCAGTATGCGAGACAAAGCAGCGGCAGGGACGGGGGATGGGGAGGCTGGAGGGGGGCGGCGAGTGGGGGAGATGCAGGTACAAAGGGGCCCCCTGAGACACTGCCTCCCCCCTGGTTCCCCACAGCCGTCCAGGGCCGCCCTTGGAGCCAGGAAGGGAGGGCCGAACCGTGCTGGGGAACCTCTAAGGGGCGGTAGGGAAACTGCACACTTAGAAAGGCTTGCAAAACCTGGCAGAGCAAAGCGGCTGCTCGCAGCCGGGAGCCAGGGAAGGGGCTGGACTCGGGGTTTTCAGCGGCCTTTCCATCCCGGAATCTCCGAGAGCATTGGAGGGAGTCGAACCCCGGGATTTCCACGGGGTCCGATGACTCAGTACCCCGCACAGCCCTGAGTCTGAGCCTCCTTTCTGTCGAGGCCTCAGAGGGATTCTAGAGAGGGTTTACACCCGGGGGGTAGGTGCCACGTTGTCCACGGGTGATGGAGAACGCCTGGGAGAGGTGGTGTTCGCCTACGCTCCCGGTGACCCTCCATCGTGCACATGCGCACACGGTCCATAGAGGTTCGCTCTGGGGCTTAGGCTCAGTTCTCTCCTCCCCCTGTTCCTCGCCTGCACTCATAGCTGAAGGCGCCAGTGCCAGGTCCCAGTGACCCCTGGCTCTCGGTCAGAAGCTAGTGGGGGAGGAGAGTCTGCAAACCTGATGTCTGGGTAGCTTCGTATAAGCGTCTCCAGGTGCCGCCGGATGTCGTCTTTGTAGGTCTCGCCCAGGATCTCAGCCACGCACAGGATGGCTTGGTCCAGCCACGTGGCTTCAGAGCCCTGGGGAGACAGGGAGATGTGTGCTGCGGTCCACCTCCCCATGGAGTTCCTTACGTACAACCCCTCCTTTAGTGCCCTGATGCACCCATCCCATGTATCTGCCGCCGGGGGGCTTGCTCTTCATAAGACGCCACGGGGGGCCGGAGGTGGGGTGGGGGTGGGGGTGGGGAGTAAACAAAGGGGACATCGGCAATGATTCCAGAGATGTCTTCTTGTCTACACAGATGGGAAATCCGAGCCCTGACCAGGGAAGTGCTGCCTGGAACCTGTCACCAGTAGGAGACCAGCAGCCCAGATAAGGGGTTTGGGTATGGCTCAAAGTGTTCCCGTCCGAGTGGGGAAAGACCTCCCACAGATCTTGCCCACCATAACCCTTATCCCTTCACCTTTATCCACAACTGTATGCAAATATAACGTAAAGTGACACTGCCACCCGGGTCTGTCCCTCTTGAGTCCAGCGCCGCGTCCCCCACCCAATGGAGTCTGGAGAACGAGTGTAAGCTCTCTTCTCCACTACCCGCTCCTGCACCTGCCCTGGGGGCTCCTTACAGGATGAGAAGAAATGAGAATAGGAAGTGCCTGACTGGCCAGAGACCGAGCACTGCTTGCCATTCAGATACTGCTCCTACCAAGCCCTTGAAGGTGCTGCTGATGGCCTGGGCATCCAGGCCCATCTTATGGGAGCCGTTCACACGATCCAGGCCACTGAACCTCTCGTGGGGCCTCAGCACCTGCCCGAGGTAATCGCGGACCACACAACGGTGCACCTCCTGCAGAGTCTCCTGGGAGAGTGAGGGTAGGGTCATCAGGATCAAAGGCATGGGCCCTGCACACCCATGCCAGCCTCCCCCCACCACTTCCTGGTACCTGTGCCAGCGGTGGGGTCACATGCTCAAGGTGATGAGCGAAGTCCACCACCTTGTCCATGAGGGGACGCAGGGTGTCCTGTGTGAGCCAGCTCTTGGTGTATAGCACCTTGAACAGCGGCTGGGGACAGAGGGACATGGGAGTAAGCTCTGTTCATCATTCCTAACCCCCTTCACTGCTGGTTCTCTTGTGCCATCCTCTTTTCTAGGCACAAATTTTATCACTGGGCCTTTCCCAGAATGCCTCCTCCAATGAGCATGTTTTGGGTTTTGTGGCTTGTCAGGCCCTGCTTAGGGTATGTGCTGAATATACCTTGACTTGCCGGTCAATGCGGGGAGCTCTAGGCCTTTTTTCTTGGCCCACTATCCCAGAGCCTGGGGGTTCGCCACCAACAGGAAGGGGTTGCGGTGAGATGGGAGGTGTTTCCCAACTGCCCTTGCTCAGCTGGGAGCTCATTTGGGGCAAATGAGTGCCGGGAGTCAGGCATGGAACTTTAGGGAACGGATGGGCACCGCTGGGCATGGGAAGTGTCCAGTCACCTGCATGTCTTGCTGTACAATCTGGAGCAAGTGCTTCTGGAAGCTGCTGGTGGCAGCCACTAGGGGTTTCTCCAGTTCCTTTATGGTTCCTGGGAACCTGGCCAGAAGGCTGGTTCTGTGGAGGGGCCAAGACAAGTAATCAGCTGGGCAAGGGGAAGCAGGCTGGAGAACAAGACCCACCTAGCACAGCCCTGCAGACGGGACACTGCACTAATTCCATTCATATACCAGGGCTTCTCAACCTTCCTAACGCTGTGACCCTTTAATATAGTTCCTTATGCTGTGGTGACCACAACCATAAAATTATTTTCATTCCTTCTTCATAACTGTACTTTTGCTACTGTTATGAATTGTAATGTAAATATCCGATATGCAAGACATCTGATATGAGACTTCTGTGAAAGAGTTGTTGGATTCCCCCTACACACCAGGGGTCTCGACCCACAGGTTGAGAACCACTGGTTCAGACTGTGCTGTGAAGGGCAGTCCCTGGAGGGGTGCATAGTCACAGCCATGGGAGCAGAACTGAATGAGAGGACAACGTTAAAGCTGTGAGAGCCCAGCATAAACCCTTTCAGCAGAGCACGAGCCCAGCTCCGTGACATAGGTCCCACAGGGCAGCTTTGAGACAGTACTCCATGCCTCTTGGTGGTGGGACATCGTAGCTTAGCCATGCCTGGCACAAGCTCTCCACTGAGCTTCCTTCATCACTGCCTCTGAGGACGACAATATCCGTGTCACTGTTGAGAAAACCGAGGACCAGGCTATATGCAGTACACAGCGCTGCCTATCAAGAGGTGGAGAAGGCTTCCTGGGGCTGAGAGGTCCCGGCCCCGCCCCCCCTCCCCCCCATTGCTGAAGTGGAGCCCAGCACAGTTAGGCAAGAGAGAGCTGGGGAATGGAGCATCAGTGTGGCCACTCTTTGGACACAGGCAGGCCTGGTTTAAACTCTAGGCGCATGGCTTACTGGCTGCACCAGTATCCAGCTGTCCATCTGTACCCAGGTGGATGAAGCAGGCACATGTCTGGTATATCACAAGTGCTCATAAAGAGCTCATATGAATTGAGTCCCCACGGCCGGAGGAAGCAGGCTCTGGCTTTGTTAGAAGAGGACAGAGGCACAGAGATGAAATGACCATGCGGGGCACACAGCCACAATGGGCACCTCTGGAATCCCAAACCACAAGGTGGCTCAGGTTACATGCCTTCTGTTAATGGCTGCATTCCCCAGACTAGCCTAGCTGTAGGGAAGAGGGTACCCGGTATGATTGGAGGTCAGGGCACGGTAGCAGTCTTGGCCACACAGAGTGGGCCTTGCCTCCTGAGGGTAGAGGCGCCCGAGATTGTCCAAGGTGGGATTAAGGGAGGGAGCTTCTCCGAGGAGGAGGTAAACTCAGGAAAAAAAAAAAAAAAAAGAACGGAATGGGATGCAGGAAATAAACGGGGAGCCGGGCGATCTACTCAGCCTCTGGTCAGCCTTGAAGCCACACATTCGTTCCAGGGCCCTAGCTTTTCTGAACATGTTAGAGCCAGGGCGAAGACAGGACGATCTGGGAAGGCCTTGGGGAAACCCACAAGAATCCACACTCAGGAGCTACTACCCCCCCTTCCCCCGCCACTCCTCCTGCCCCGGCCGCCACTGCTTCGGATCTCTTTTCCTGGCCTCGCGCCCCTCCTGCTGGCAGTACTCGGCAACGCCCTGGAGCTGGGGCGACCTACCTCATCTCCACGCAGGCGTTAATATAGGCGCCCAGGTAGCACTCGCTCACTGCCTTTGATGCCAGAAAAGCTTTTTCAAACCTGGGGACGGGAAAGGATCATTCCTCTGACCTCGGGTCTCCACCCGCTTAGGCCCTCACCAGTGGACCCCGCCCACTCCTGACCGGGTCATCTCCCACCCTTCCGGGGCTGAGAATGCCAGCCGCACCTGGGCACAAAGAGGCAGAGCGCGCGCGCGCAGATCTGCAGGGTGGTGGCCTCCAGCTCCGAGGAGATAGCGCCGGCTGCCTTCACGTGCTCAGCCACGAGCTGTCAGGGACGCCACACCACACGCTGAGCGCAGTTGAGTCTCGCACCCAGCCCACCCCTCTCTCCCTGCAGTTTTCAGTTGCCACAGAGTGAGGGTCACCTCCCCACTCCCAGAGTCCACCGGCAGAGCTGAGAGCTGTAACCTAGACTGACCATGTGCTTCAAGGGCCTAGATCACCCCACAGGTTCCCCTCTCATTATAACTTAGCTCCAAGAGACCACGACCACGTGCCTGAGGCCAGAACACAAGCCCCTCCTCAGCCCACTCCCGTGCGCACCATGTGCACATCGATGGACAGGGACGCATGGTAGAGGCCCTGCAGCACTTCCAAGTCCTCGC
Source organism: Peromyscus maniculatus bairdii (assembly GCF_049852395.1). Classification (NCBI taxonomy): domain Eukaryota; kingdom Metazoa; phylum Chordata; class Mammalia; order Rodentia; family Cricetidae; genus Peromyscus; species Peromyscus maniculatus. Next base: position 83,554,795 of record NC_134865.1, on the reverse strand, counting down.
CGGCTTCCCAGCGACTCTGCTCCAGTAGCAAGATGCTGTCAAAACAGCTTGTGATCTTTGTCTGTGGGGTTAGGAGTGGGCTGCGGTGAGAAGCCTTCCAGGAGGAAGGTAAGGGCGCCCCCTGCCTTCCAAACCCCATTTTGCACCTTTAAGGACTAGCGCCATTGGACCCCAGCCACAGTCCAGGCCTACAGGTACCTCCAGCACCACCCCAAGCCTCCTTCCTGCAGGACCCAGCCTCTGGAGCCCGGAGGGAGCCTCCCCAGCCTCACCTCTAGGAAGCTAGTGTAGTCACTTTCCAGGCGGGCCCACAGAGCAGGCTCTAGGAGTGGGGGCAGCGGTTCGGTGGGCAGTGCCAAGTCTGGAGCACCCAGGAAGTCAGGACTGGAAAGCAAGGTGGGGTGGGAGAGTCGTTGAGGACCCGGACAGGGTTCTGATGCTCTACCAGCTGCCTCCTCTCCCTAACCAGGCTCAAAGTCTAAAGTTATCATTAGGGCCCTGAACTCCGATTCTGTTGACACATTCCATTCCTCTACCCTCCAGAGGTCTATGCCATCACGTCCCTTCCCGGAAACTTCTGACGGCTGGGTTGGACTTCCTGGCACTCAAGCATCCAGCTGGGCCTGCTCAGAGTGCTTAAGGAGCTGTTCCGATGGACCTCTGCCAGATTGCCTCAATGTGACCTCTACCCTCATGGTTAGCTTACATTCAAGACTGAGCTCTAACCAACACCCCCCCTCGCCGCCGCCACGCCCCCCCATCACCATCTAACCCAAATCAGGGTACCCCAGAATAATGGCCTGACCATGGCAATGTAAAGAGGCCGGGATTCTGACAGCCTTCTCCATCATGTATTCTTCTCCTTTTGGCCTGGGGCAAAGCTGGGACCCATTCATCTGGGGAACTAAAGCACCCTTGTTACAGCGCCCACCGGGGATGGAAGCCCCCAGCAGGCTGCATTCTGCATGTGAATGCTCATCCAGAGGGAAAGCAGGCTGAACCCACATTCTGAATGGTGCTCTGCCTGGAAAGATGCCCTTTTCCAACGCAGCCACCTTATAGACTAGCATTGCTCTCGGGGCTCCTGCCTCTGGTGGGAAGTGCACATGAGAGATTTTCTAGCTTTGGGAAGCTGTAGATGCGTGGTCCCTTAGGAAAACCTGGGATGGGAGCACACAGCCTAGCACAAAAGAAAGAATGACAAAATCCCCATCTTCCTGGCGCCCTGTGGTCTTTGCCAGAGAAGGATTGGGGAAGAAAGGTGCCCTGTGCCCTTGTAGTCGTTTCTCACGGTCTCCTGGTGGGTGGTGGTACCCGCTCCTGCCTTAAGTACTGTATCTTAGGCCTCACCTGCCATACACATTGGCGGCCCAGTCTAACAGCACATAGAGCTGCTCACAGCCGCGGGCGTCTCGCGCCAGCTCCTGCAGACGCTGAGCCACGGCGTTGTGGAAGGCACGCAAGTAGGTCTCCCACACTGGAAAGTCAGTGGCTTCGTAAGCAGGCTGAATCTCTAATCGTACTCTCTGCAGGTCGCGGCGAACCACTCCACCGAGCTCAGCCAGAAGCTGGGCTAGGTCGGAAGCGCCCTCCGCAGCCCCTGGGGGGACTTTGATGCCTGCCTGCTGCACGCGCTCCTGAGCGCTGCGCCGCACCGCGTCCTCCCAGTGCTGACGCCAGTGGCGGGGCGTACTCAAAAAGTCACCCTCGGCTTGGGAGGCCTGATGGGCCTCCTCTTCCAAGTGCACCACCTGGGCCAGTTCTGCTAGGGCGTCTCCATCCACGCCTTCGGAACCCAGCGCCTCGCGCACAATGGCTCCGATCTCCGCCGCCATTCCGTCGTAATGTAGGCAAAGGTCCATAGCGCGCCGCGCATAGGCCGTGGGGTCCTGCGCAAAGGTGCGTGAGGTTTTGTCTGCTACCAGCTGCGTCTCTAGGTACCGCAACTGTTCGAAGGCCTTCACTAGTTGCCGCTCAGTGATGAGGTCTGTCACGGATTTGCTTTCTGAAAGCGCAGGTAAGAAAGGGGTCAATGAGAGGGACCAACCCAGTGCCCTGGTACCAACTTAGACAGCTAGGTTGCGCTCAGAGCCTTGGGCTGGGCTGCCTGGCCACTGCTCAGATGTTCTGTGCGCAATTGAACTGCTCCATCTGCCTGAAGTACTGGCTTAGACCCCCGTTAGAAGGAACAGAATCAGGGCCCCAATCCTGACTGAAAACAACAATTTGGGTCAGCTCCTGGCTGCGCGGTTATATGGGAGCCAGGACCTTCTATCTTGCGCAGCCCCCCGCCCCCCATCTTCACTTCCATCTCTGCTGAGCTTGTCCTGGTGACCTTATGTGTGGCTGTAATTGCAGGTCTAATAGGTTCAGAGCTCAGCTGGGTGTGTCCTCCCCCAATGTCCAGAGTCAGCCTTTCTGCTGCCCTGCTCTCTGCCCGCACGGCACCGCGTTCGAGTTCTCTACTGCTAGATCCCTTCTTGAGAGTCCAAGTGCAATTTATGCTTCCCTGAGCCGGCTCCCTGGCTGCCCTTCCAGGTAACAGTGGCCCCCATGAACCTCTGTGACCCTATGGTCTGAGAGGATCGATGCCTAATACTTAGGATGAGTTTGCTCAAGGGGCCAAGCAGTGAAAAGCCATGAAGATCTGGGTTCAAATCCCACTTCTCTTCTAGTTATCTCTAAGACACCAAGCAAGTCACTTAGCTGAGCCTGTTTTTTTTCTATTTGCCCAGTGGGTGTATTGGCCTTCCCTTGCTAGAAACTGGAAGAATTTGTGCAGAAGGCAGGATTTGGGTGAGTTAGGCTTCAAGGAAAGTGTGTCGGGATACAGCTCCTGTCTTCTCCACCCTCGGTTTCCTCTCACAGTGTCGGACGAGACCCTACCTGTCTGGGGTTCCAGATCCTCAGGATGGGTCCCAGTGGATGCCTGCCGACTGACACCATCTGTGACCTTGGAAGGCTTCTCTGTCACAGCAGTGACTTGAGGGTGCCCAGAGGTTAGGCTTTCATCCAGGGCCCGTCTCAAGGACCGGAACAGGAAGCGGGAACTTCGCCTGAACAGGCCAGGGTCCTCCTTGGGTTTGTGGGTGGAAGCTCCCAGGCTGTTCCGGAAGAAGGTCCGCTTCAGGGTGCTCAGGCTGGGTTTCACCGTGTCCCCATGGTGCATGCTTGGCTCTTTCATACTGTTGGATTTCCGGGTGCCCTGTGGCTTCCTAGGCTCTTTAGGGCTTTGGATTTCTGGCCCAGGGGTCACTGTTCCTGGCAATGGCATCTTGGCTGCAGGGAAGCTGGGGATGAGAAGGCAGCTCAAGAGGCCTGGAGGGTGCTAGCCCAGGGAGCAGACACAGAACCCTGGGTAAGCTCTCCGGGGCTCAGCAGGACCCAGGAGTGCAGGAAGGCTTGATTTCTTCTATGGAAATGGAAGTGTCCGCCAGCTACTGGGCTGGCCGGAGCCTTCTGCCTGCCAGAGTGCAGCTGAATGCACTGCTACGATACAAACAGCTACTGGCAGCAGAATGCCTCCCTGGTGCCTCCCCAGGAGGCTCTCTCCCAGGTGTCCACCTTTCCCTGAGCCTGAGTAATTACCGTCGAATTAGAAGGAGTGTTGAGCATGCATATTCCGGGAACCAGCCCAACCCACAACCCACAAGGGCAGGGTCCAGTACCCACATCCCAAACTTCTAGGATTTCAGAGTCTAAGGCCAAAACCTCTCCCCATCCCTTCCTCCCACAGTCCCCCTTGATCCCCTCCGGAGACCTGGGCTCACCTCTTTCAGCACAAAAGGCAGGATCACTTCGGCTCAAACAGGAGCCTCCTTAAGAAGCATTCCCTTCCTAGACTCTGTGGAACTGGAGGAGGGTACAATGATGCCCTAGGGCCCTAGCCTCCGGACACCCAGCCACTTATCTTCACCGCACAGCCTGGAGGGAAGGTTGTGGGAGGGGCTTCAGGTCTATATTTAACTTGGAGCTGAGGAATCCCAATATATATCCTACCTGCTGCTCTTCCCCCTCTTGCCAGCCCCCGACCCCAGCCTTGACCACACTGAGCATGGTAGTGGTCTCAGGAGCAGGGGAGACATACGCTGCTCAGGCCTCTGGCAGACACCACCACCATATCCCCGTCCAGCCGGCAAAGCCTGACTATTTGCTTTTCTGACCCTATGTTTAGCTAGGGGTGGGGGAGAAGAGACAGTCTTCCCGGCCACTGAAACCTCCTGCCCGCCACATTGTGCAAGCCAGACGTGGGTGGGGGATGGTGTTGGGCCAGCAAGCTCTCCTATGCCTTTGGAGAAACTGAACCAAAAGAAGGGCTGGACTGGGCTGGGGGGAAAAAAAATGGCCCCATGGTTAAGAGCATTAGTTGCTCTTACAAAGGACCCGGGTTCAAATCCCAGCACCCATACAGTGGCTCACAACCATCTGTAATTCCAGTTCCAGGGCAACCAATATGCTCTTCTGACTTCCAAGGGCACCAGGCATGCACATGGTACACAAACATACACTCAAGCAAAACACACACAGAGAACATAGAGCAAATAAATAAATCTTTTAAATAAATTAAATACGTAAAGGAAGGAAGGAAGAAAAGAAAAGAAAAGAAAAAAGAAAAGAAGAAAGGCTAGACCGAGCAGAAGTATAACTCACAGCTCTCTTCAGGGCTCCCTACCATACCAGGACAAATCCAAGAAGGAGCTAGGGCCAGACCCCTGGGTGAGTCAGGAAGGAACTGCCCTTCCCTGGGACTTAAGGTATGCTGGACAGGGGCCAGCCCCTAGGCTCTTAGGCCTCCAGCAAGGTATCTGTCAGAGTCAGCTGAGGCCTACAGCTGGAGCTCCAGAGGCCACCAGGAGCTTCAAGGAAGCCCAGGGGAGGAGGGAGGCCCAAGTGATTGGTTGGGGCCTTATCAGCCCCACCCTGGTCACAGGTCACTATCCTGCCCTGGCACCCAGTTCAGTGATCCTGCTCCACACAGACCTGACCCATACATGGCCATCTCTGGCCCCCTTCCTCTAAGGGACCCTTCAGTGCCTAGTGTGGGAGATGCCATCTGCCACTGTTGTGTTCTCCTGCCCCCTGATACAGGAGTGCTGGGAAAGGATAGGGTAGGTCCTGCCTTGGCTGGGGAGAGTTGACCCTTGTTTACTAAGCACCCACTGTGTGTTCAGCCCAGTGCCGACACAGATCTGAGCCCCACAACAACACAGCTGGGGAGTGTGATCTGCCCCATTTGAGGAACCCGAGGCTCAGAGAGGGGCAGGGTCTAGCCTCAAGCCACTCAGCCTGGCCCAACCCTCTAGAAGGTGGGGACAAAGGGTGGTTGGTGTGGCAGTCCTTACAAGGGAATCTGGGGACAGATTCTGGATAAGCAGGGACACCTGGACACGTGAATTTCATGGCAGGTCACAAGGAATCTTTGGTCTTTCTCAGGCTGCTAACTACCCTCACATCAAACCAAACCTGCACTACAGGGCCATCAAGGCCACCAAGCTGGGGTGGCGGTGGCTACAGCCATGACACTTTTGACTGCAGTTCTCCCCGGCTCCCCAAACCATTCTTGACCTCCCCCAATCCAAATGGGTCACTCCCTTGTTTTAAAATCTTTTGTGACTCCCTAGTACCTTCAAGCCATCCCAAGTCCCATAGCTGGGCATGCGTGTGTCCCCCCCCCATCCCGCACCCCCGTTCTGGACTGATCGTTCTTTGCCTCACTCCTGGTCTCCATGTTACTCACGTTAGCCCGTGGGACCCCCTCCATCCTGCTGAATGTGCAGTTTTGGGTCCCCCACCACCCCACCCCACCCCCCTCAAGCTGTATTCCCTCCTGATCACCAGGTCTCCAAGTCAGACCTGGCTTCTAGGACCCAGCGAGTCCCCTACCTCCAAGGAATTCTCAGCTTTGTGCCATCTGCTCAGAGCCCCTCAGGACTGTTCCTACTGTGACAGAGCTTCTTCCAGACTTAAGAGTCTGTCTCTTTCATCCCAGAGCACAATTCGGAAGTGTGAGTGGGTGTCCCACTGGGCCGGCCTATGGACTCCACCCCCATGCCTTCTCTGTGTTGGCCACAGGGCCCATCCCTGGCTCTCTGTCTCCTGTCCCCATTGCGGGTCACTCTTAAGCGACAGTCACAACAGCGTGGCCAGGGGCAGGGGCAGGGGCAATCACCGTGGGCCACCCCAGCCGTGACCATAGGCTTAGGGCTAGACTCCCCAGTTTCCCAGACTTCTCACTTTTGCAAACCTTCCCTCTTGTACCAGCCCCCACTCTCTCAGTTTCCCTCCAGGACAACCACACCCTTCCTCCCTACCTGTGAGGGCTGGGCTGTCCCCTGTCCATCAAAACCCCAGGAACAACCACTGCAGGCCGCTGTGACGCTCTTGCCTCGAAATGTTCCCCTTCCTGAAAAGATGGACAGGACAAGAATATACAGTTTCAATCCTCAGCGTTCACCTGCAAGATCTAGTTAAGCCAACAGGACAAGGAAAACCAATAAGAGCTGCAAACGTCAGAGAGGAACAGTTCAGATTGCTGTTTTAATTGTTTATATCTGTCTCTTTAAAAATCCCAAGGTGGTTATTATGGGATAACAAAAGAGTTTGGTAAATCTCATATGTTGATTTTGCAAACACAACCAGTCTTATATGCCAGCCAAACCTATTTTTTAAAAGACACCCCTGGGTTGCCATCACCCCCAGGAGTACAGACTTCTTAACTTTGCACGCAAGGCCCTTTCTAAGGGCTGTCATGGGTTCCCCGTCACTCTTGCCCCTCTGTCCGCTCAGAATCATTTCTCCTCCATGTTTTTGTGTGAGCTGCCCTTGCCTCTAGCAGTGACCTGAGCTCTTCCAGCTGCCAACTTCTCAGGGCTCTTCCTCTAAGAAGCCTTCCCTCATCAGCCGTCCCAGCACACAGCATAACCTAGATAGTTATGTGGTCTGAGATGTCTCTGCCATTTAACCAAGAGTCCCGGGGAGCACAGAATGAGCCTGGCTCAGACCCATGAAGAGCCGATAAATGTCAGATGCCCGAGGACAATGAAGGGGCTCTGACCTGATTGTGAACCTGTGGTACATCCACACTTAGATGGGTTTCAGCTTTGCACATCTTCATGCTGGCCTGAGTGGCTCCCTCTGTGTGTGTGTGTGTGTGTGTGTGTGTGTGTGTGTGTGTGTGTGTGTGTGTGTGTGTGTGTGTGATTATTCTGTAATATGTGTGTGTCTCCCATGTCTGTGTGCTTATCTGCATGCCTCCTGTGTCTCTCTCCTTTCTGCAAGCGCGTGCGGCTGTCTACGTATTTGAATGTGTGCGGATCTTTTGTGACTGAGCTGGCTGGCGCTGCAGCTCAGCTGGCCTGGGCTTGGAACCCAGGCCTTTGACCAGAATGGCCACTAACAGAGCCAGGGTAGTCTCCACCCACTGTCCCAATCACTCTCTACCCTCCTGCCCCACCTGACTGGGCCATACCTGGTATGGGAGCAGACAACCGTGCCCAGGCAGCAGAGGTCCTGCGGAAGGCAGCCACGCAGGAGCCTGAGACCGGATCCAGGCAGGAGGCCTCCAGAACGGCCCAATTGATTACCAACAGCTGGGACTTCCCAGCCACAGGACCGCCCAGGCCCCCTCTCTCCTCAGACCCCATGCTTTCGCTTTCAGACAAGTTCCGCCCCTTTCATTCCAGAGAACTCCAACCTTGGATATGTCGAAGCCTGGAGCTAGTCAGAGCCCGATCCAGAGCTCAACCTGCAGGGACTGGGAAGGGAGGTGAGGGAGAGCCTTAAGGGAAGCGGAGGAGGTGGAGATTAGTGGAGGAGAGGTCAGGGAGGTGGAGGTTAGTGGAGGATGGCCCTCTGTCACAGCAGGGGGCTGTTGGGGACCACTGAGGTGCTGACAGTCAGAGCCACACTAGATGGGGAGAGGGAGGGGGGCCCTCTAGTGCCCAAAGCCCGGAAACACTCCTCTCTCCAGGGAAGGAAGGGCTCCAGCTCCAGGCCAGTCTTGGGAGTTCACGTTAGTGTCACCTATGCTTGCCAGAGCTGAGGGGCAGAGGGCAGATAGGAAGACTTGTCGGGGAAGTTTCCTGTCATGCCCAGAGGAACAGGTATGAGCTATATACTGTCCAGAGAACTTCAAGGGCCGGAAGAAGGGGGCCCTAGGCACCCAGGGGGTCACACTCAGGAGTGAGAAGCGGCCTTCTAGACAGAGGCAGTGCAGCAGCCACCGCGTCAGGGAGTGGCCGCTGTGAAGACTTTGGAACTCAGGGGAAATCCAAGGACACATTCAGGCCTGTCCCATCCTGCGCTGGATGTAGTGTGGATGCTCCGGAGTTACAGTACTGGGTGGTGAGAACACAGCACCACACGGTTTATATTATCTCCTTTCCAGAGCCTGAGGGTTGAGCTCTTGATTCTTCTGAGGCTTTTCTTCCTGATCTGTTGGTTACCTTTTTTTTTTAAACCCGGAGACAGGGTCTCACTATACATCCCTCAATGGCCCGTAGCTCACTGTGTAGACAAGGCTGGCTTTGAATTCACAGAAATGGAATAAAGGCAGGAGCCATCACAGCTGGCCCTTCCTGGCTTCATGTGTTCTTTCTTTGGTGTGTGTCTGTCCAGTTTTCTCTTTACGTTGCCTGGGAGGCCACCCTAGTAACTTCATTCTCTTCTCTTCTCTCTTTCCTTTTTTTTTTTTTTGTTTGTTTGTTTTTGTTGTTTGTTTTATGTTTTTATGTTTTTTGTTTTTTGAGACAGGGTTTCTCTGTGTAGCCCTGGCTGTCCTGGTACTCGCTCTATAGACCAGGCTAACCTCAAACTCAGAGATCCATCTGCCTCTGCCTCCTGAGTGCTGGGATTAAAGGATCAGCTTTTGTGTTTTGTTTTGTTTTTGTTTTGAGTCAGGATCTTATATTATATAGCCCAGACTATGTAGCTTAAAATGACCTTGAAATTTTCATCCTCCAGCCTCCACCTTCCAGGGCTGGGATTACCTGTGTGAGCCACCTCAGTGCTGGGGATCCAATCCAGGGCTATACGAATGGTAGGTAAGCTCTCTCTCTACCTGAGGCAGGATAGAAGGATGGGGAAATTGTGGAGACAGGAGAAATAAAGGCGCTCCGGACCCAGGAATATGGTTGAAGTGTCTCACCAACATAGAGGCAGGGACCGTGGCACAATCACCACCTGATTAAGGCCTTTCTCCCCTTCAGCTATAAACCTTCAGTTTCGCAGGAATTTCACCAAAAACCTCACTTATACAGAAAGGACACACACTAAACTCCTTGAGAAACCTCCTCAAATTATAGTTCCAAACGAGACATCTCCATCACCACCACCCATTTATCAGAAGAGAGATGGGTGGGGGAGGGGTGAGCCTTGTTAGTAATGTCTGAGATGTAACTTGAGAGTCACCAACGGTGTGTATGTTCAGTAGCTAAGGCAGCTCACTGCTGAGCCCCTTGAGGAGGCCACAGCCTCACTCAGGTGTGTCTTTACTTTCTGTTTCTCTTCCCGCATGTCCTCACATAAGACTGACGCTCGCCCCATCCTCATGTGTAATCCTATGCTAAATACCTTTAATAAAAATCCCCAACTCGCCTTCAGACTGGCTAGTCCTGAAATGCTTTTCCTCGTTAAAGCCACAAATCTCAGTTTGGCATAAGCTGAGGTTGGCAAAAGATTAAGAGAATCTTCAGGCTGACGAGGTGACACCATGGAGCTGTCTCCGTCTCTTCTCCAAACTGACATAATAACTTAGCCAGCCTCCTCACTGATTATCTTTTCAAAGACCCTGTCTCCAATAAGGTCACACTCTCAGGTTCTGGGGCTGAGTTCAACATATGAATGATAGATCTGAAGGTACCAGACATGCTACAGCACCCCAAGTCAGACAGAAGCCGCTGGCACCTCCTCCAGGATGTCCTCTGGTTAATCATTTCTTCAGTAATGAGAAGCCCTAGGCTCCCTAGGTGGATGTGGTATGTTCTGTATGTCAAATTTCTCTGATTGGTCAATAAATAAAACACTGATTGGCCAGTGGCTAGGCAGGAAGTATAGGTGGAACTAACAGAGAGGAGAAAAGAAAGAACAGGAAAGCAGAAGGAGTCACTGCCAGCCGCCACCATGACAAGCCACATGTGAAGACACCGGTAAGCCATGAGCCACGTGGCAAGGTATAGATTTATGGAAATGGATTAATTTAAGCTATAAGAACAGTTAGCAAGAAGCCTGCCACGGCCATACAGTTTGTAAGCAATATAAGTCTTTGTGTTTACTTGGTTGGGTCAGAGCAGCTGTGGGACTGGCGGGTGACAAAGATTTGTCCTGACTGTGGGCAAGGCGGGAAAACTCTAGCTACAGATGGGGTTGTAGAATATTACCTTAAGATGTGTTACATTTGTTTATGCTGTGGAATGTAGGCAGATTTTTCTATCCCTCCTGTCTGTTCCCAAATAACCACATGGAGACTTCTTATTGATTACGATAGCTTAGGCTTGTTTCTAACTAGCTCTTATAACTTAAATGAACCCATTTCTTTTAGTTTACTTTATGCCTCATGGCTTTATTTTTTTTTTTTATTTTTTTTTTTTTTTGGTTTTTCGAGACAGGGTTTCTCTGTGTAGCTTTGCGCCTTTCCTGGAACTCACTTGGTAGTCCAGGCTGGCCTCGAACTCACAGAGATCCGCCTGGCTCTGCCTCCCGAGTGCTGGGATTAAAGGCGTGCGCCACCACCGCCCGGCTGGCCTCATGGCTTTATTAACTTTACTCTGCCCATGTTGTTTTCCTGCTTCTTCCGTGTCTGGCTGGCAACTCCTCAAGACTCCTCCCTTCTTCTTCCCAGAGTTCTCTCTGCCCTGAAAGTCCTGCCTAGCTATTGGCCATTTAGCTTTTTACTAAACCAATCACAGTGAAATGTCTTCACACAGTGTAAAGGAATATTCCACAACAGTGGAACATTTGTGTAATGATGCAAAGATGTGTTGCATTCTTTTATGTTGCATTTATTTAACTCTGTGAAGCTGTGTTACTTTGCCTGCCTAAAATACCTGATTGGTCTAATAAAGAGCTGAACAGCCAATAGCGAGGCAGGAGAAAGGATAGGTGGGGCTGGCAGGCAGAGAGAATAAATAGAAGAAGAACTTGAAAAAAAGGAGAGGAACAAGAAGAGAAGAAGGAGAGGAAGACCTCAGGGCTGGCCACCCAGCTACACAGCCAGCCACAGAGTAAGAAGTAAAGAAAGGTATAGAGAATAGAGCAAGATAAAAGCCCAGAGGCAAAAGATAGATGAGAAAATTTAAGTTAAGAAAAGCTGGCTAACCAGGTAGCAGTGCACGTCTTTAATCCCAGCACTCAGGAGGCAGAGACAGGCAGATCTCTGTGAGTTCGAGGCCAGCCTGGTCTACAGAGTGAGTTCCAGGATAGCCAGGACTGTTTCACAGAGAAACCCTGTCTCAGAAAGATTAAAAAGAAAGAAAGAAAGAAGGAAGGAAGGAAGGAAGGAAGGAAGGAAGGAAGAAAGAAAGAAAGAAAGAAAGAAAGAAAGAAAGAAAGAAAGAAAGAAAGAAAGAAAGAAAAGAAAAGAAAGGAAAAGAAAAGAGAAGAAAAGCTGGCTAGAAGCAAGCCAAGCTAAGAGCTAAGGCTGGACATTCTTAAGAAAGAGTAAGTTTCTGTGTATCTTTTTGGGAGCTGGGTGGCGGGCCCCCAAAGAGCCAAAAGAGTAAAAGAACAACAGCTACAGAATGCGGCAGTGGAAATCCCAGCCAGTCACGGCCTTTCCTCCAGCTCAGCCTGGTCTGCCCATTGGCTCCCTGTGAGGGGCGCCCTGGGCTCAGGGATCTACCCACCACCACATGGTCAACCAGAGAGACCAGGACTGTGTCCAAGTCCAGCCTCAGATGTCAGAGCAGCCAGGCCCTGGTTTCTTTCTGCCTTCTGTCTCTTTATGCTGCCTCAGAATCTAATACCCAGGACCAGGAAGATTGTTCCCTGGCCTCCCTCAAAGTCTCACCACCCCAGACTTCCCACACCCACTTTTTAGCCTGAGGCTGTGATGTTTGTTTGTTGTTTGTTTTTATTTTGTTGTTGTTGGTTGGGATTTTTTTTTGAAACATTCTTTTCAACAAAGTAGAATTTTAAATTTATTTCTATTTTTAAAATTTATTTTATTTTATGTGAGTGTTTTGCCTGCAAGTGTGTATGTGTGCCCTGTGTGTGCCTGGTGCCTGCAGAGGTCAGAAGGGAGAACAGATCCTCTGGAACTGGAGTTAAGGATGGTTGTGAACCGTCATGTGGGGGCTGGGAATGGAACCCAGGACCTCTGCAGGTGCTCTTAACGGCTGAGCTACCTCTCCAGCCCCCAGTTTCTTTATTTTTTATGTATATGGGTGTTCTGCCTACACGTATGTCTGCGCATTCCTGGCGCCATATCCTCTGGAACAGGCATTACAGTTGACTGTGAGCCACCATGTGGATGCTGGGAACCGGTCCGCTGGAAGAACAGACTGTGCTCTTAACTGCGGAGCCATCTCTTCAGTTCCAAGTTGGTTGGTTTTTTAAAGCAAAGTCTTAGGTAACCCAGCGGGCTATGTCCTTGAGGATGACCTTGAGTTCCTCCTCCTGTTTTCATCTCTCAAGTGCTGGGATTACAGGATGTGCCATCACACCAAGAAACGTGTGATATTTCTCTTACTTTTCCACGCGGCTTTCCCCTGGAAAAGTCAGTAAAAATCCCAGTGGAAAAGCCCCAGCCTAGTCTCAGAGAAGCCCTGGGCACGAGGGCAGTCAAACCGAGGTCAGAAGAAGGCCACGTAGGGGGAGGCGCAACTAGGACACTAACCGAAGTTCAACCCGGCTCCCCACGACCTTGGGGGAGGCATCTCTGTCTCTGAGCCTTAGTTCACTCTTCGGTAAAATGGAATTATTGCTGGGATGAAGTGAGCTCTAGGTAGGTAAGAGCAGGAAGGACCTTCCACCAGATGTTGGCCTGTCTCAGGGTCAATTTTGCCCAGAATGCTAAGGGGCCCAGACTGGAGTCCAGTCTAAGACTGAGGAGTCGGAGTTCACCCTCTGCCCCTGGTGGCTGCCGGGTATAGCGGGGACGTGGGGGGGCGGGGCGCTGATTGTGCCCCACTCTCTCTGATGCCAATTTGAGTCCAATTTTCCGTGGTGCCGGCGACCTAAATGCAGCAGACGGTGGCGTCTGCTGTTTCCATAGTGACCCCGGCGGGCGCTAGGGGGAGCCGCAGGGCGATTTCAGGCCTCCTGCGAGCTGAGGCGGGGCTGGGCTGGGCTTTTGAGTGGGTGTGGCGTCCGCTCTGGCCCCACCCAGGCTCTTTCCTACAGCTTGGAGAGGGGTGGGCGGAGGTCGGGCCCTCCACGGCCCCCTCGCTCCTCGGACCTCCAGAAGGGGTCATCACTCAGGCACTACCCTGGTGCATGGCTGACATAGTTTAGGCTTGCGTCAAGACCCTCTCTAAGGGCTCTGGACTTGTCTTCTGCGGGACCCTGTTTAATCATCCTGCCCTGGAGGGAGGTGGCGTCATCCCAGGGCTCTGTTCTGCTCTGCTTCCAAAGTGGGCAGCACTTCCTCCCAAAGGTCAGCCCCGGACTCTCCCACACTCCCTCCCTATTTCCTATCTCACTGCCCTTGCTCAAAACCGGCTCTGGGACCCACAGGAAGGGCTGGCGACAGAAAGGTTCTACAAAAACAGCAACACTTCTAAACCGTGACGCTGGGTAGGGCCCAAGGAGACATCCTGGGCACTGGACCCAGAGCGCCCACGGTTTTAAATTTAAAGCAGAACCCTAGGCAAACTTCCTCACCTCCCCTCCCACCTCTGGCGTTTGGGGGTCAGGCTATTTTTAGAAGGAGGGCGGGCTGGAGAAATTGCTCTATTCATTCTGGAGGTTAGCGCGAAGAGGCCAGGAAAGAACAGAAGGCCTGTGTCTCCCACAGCCCTTCCAGCTCACCCAGGGTGGGGCCTGGGCCTGGGGGGCTTTGTTGAGCTAACATTCATGGAAACTTCCTGGTGGCTAGGCCCTGAACTTCCTCAGGCCTGGCTCAGGCTTGGCCAAGGAACACAGCACAACTAATGAGGGGACCCTAGGCATAGCCAGCTTTGCTCCCCAAGCCAGCCCTGACTAGGTACCGTAGCTCCCTCCTGCAGGGGGACAGCCAAGATGGTCTGTCCATGCACGGTTGTGGAGGGCCATGACCATCGTTCAAGGGAGGAGGAGGTGCTTGCCCACCATAGCCCTCGCCAAAACTAGTCCATGGCACCTCATTTTGCACCTAAATTTCCTCATCTGCGAAATAGGACTTTTGCTGGAATTCATGAGGTCCAGGCTGGAAGACCTGTCATCCTAGAGACCATCCTTGCGCCCTAATGTACCAGGATGAAGGGCACAAGAGGGTGTCTAGTCTCCAGGAGATCTGCAGCAGAGGTAGGAGGCCACCAGGAGGAGCGGCCACAGGCAGTCTAGCTGAGGAAGAGGAGAGAGAGGGTCCCTAGGTAGAGGCAGTGGAAGAACCCACACTGTGGCTCTGAACAAACCCGCCCTGGAGCCTCTGGCTCTGCTCAGCCTCTCCCAGTCCAAGTGCCAAGCACCCACGTGCTTACCCGCCCAACACTCTGACTTGCTCAGCCTAGGTTCTTAGGAGAGATTAGAATGTCACTGGTCAAGCCAAAATTGTCCTCAGCACCTCAAGTACCCACCAAGGGTGCCCATGGCCACCGGGAAGGGTGTCTTTATTTCTGCTTCAAATCACTGGACAAAGAGGGGTATACTCCAGATCTGGACCGTGGAACACAAAGTCAGGGACTGAGGTCCTGGCCACACTTAGCCAGACAGGAAGCTTGGTGAGCTGGGTGTCCTGGTGGGCCCAGTCTTTTCTGTGGATCAGCCAGTCGTCCTGGGATCAAGGCCCTCTCAGAGGTCAGAGAGCAGAGCCTGCCACGCCCTTATCTGTTACTGGACCAGGGAATGCCTAGTGCCCAGAGCTGACGCCCTCAGTGCCGTCGTGATCTGCTGCCTTCCCTGGTGGTCCTGGTGGACTCGAGGAAGGAACTGCAAAAAAAATACACAAAAGCCTCTATAGTGGTGACTGGTCCTAGGGGTCTAAGGTCAGCCTTTGGCAGACATCGGGGTGGGGCGGCCCCTTCTTCCCAAGAGCTGACGGGAAGGAAGAGGTGATGATACACTTGTGTTAGGGAAAGAGAGAAGGAGGATGAAGCCCACCTCGGGGAGCAGAAGCAACCCTCCTCCCACCCTGCCCGCTACTTCAGGGGCAAGTACGGCAGAGAGAAGGGTAGACCCAGGGCCTCTCCAGAGCCCAAGCCCCACTGGTCACCTGAGGGCCAGTCCCTGCGGCTCCCACCTCGGATGCTGGCCCGACAGAGAGTGAAGGGGCTATAAGTAGATGTGGGGTCTCTGGCCACAGACCCCTTCAGGGCCAGCTGCTCCCTGGGGCTGAGGTCTCGGGAGAGGAGGAGGGCTTGTGGGGTTCTGAGCATCCTTCATGGGAGCTGAGCTCACTTCCTCCCAGGGGATCCTCCAGTGGCTTCCAGACATAAGGATTTCCAGGGTACAGCTCAGCCCACATGGCCCCAGCTTTCAGCGGCCTGAGAGCCGCTCTGGAGGGCCCCACTGCCAGCTTGCTGGCGCCGAGGACTGACCCCCTCCCGCCCCACCCTCCTCTAGAAGTTCCAGGCTTTCACCAAGGTCCCTGCTGCCAAGACAGGAGGAACCCATGTTCCCAAATGTGCCCCTTTACCCTGGCCCCTCTGGGTCCTTGTGGGCAATGTGCACTGTTCCAAAAGGTGTTGCGTCAAGAGGGAAGGAAGGGGAACGGAAGGCGGCTGGAAGGCAGGAGAGGGTGCATCTGTCGGGTGATGGAGCCACAGGCATGCATGAGGGGACAGGTACAGAGAGGAGGAAGCAGGGGAGCAGGAGGGGCAGGTAGAGGCAAGGCAGTGCTCTGGTGCTGGGCAGGTGGGGTTGGGGTGTGAACTAGTGCAGGGTCCCCCCACACCTGCTGCGAACACAGACAGGAAGTGGGTGCGGTTTCTGAGACCGGTGAAACGGCCTCTCACTCACCAGCGGCAGCCTGGATCTGAGGGGTACTCCTCTGGGTGCCCTCAGGTGGCCAGCGCAGCTCCCCACTTTCCACAGAACCCACTTCAGTGGGTTCCACCACAATAGAGGGCAGTCGCTGGCAGAGCCGAGGGCCCTTCTCCCGGACGCCTACTGCAGCCTAGAGGGAGAGTGGGGAAGGTCAGGGCCATACTGGGCCGTGGGCTCCTGGCCCCTGCCTCCTCGGCCCTCCACCTGCCCTACTAGGGAGGTCAAGAACAGGCAGGGTGAACAGCCCCTACCTCTTACCACCACTAGGGAATGAGGCACCAAGGGAACACCATGGCACTCACCTGGGCTCAGACCCAGAAGCCCATTTCACAGACAGACCCTAAGACCATAGAGACCAAGTCACTCAGGAGGGAGCCCGGGACTGAGCGCCCCAGCTGCTTCCAGTACCTGGAACCCAGCACACTTCCTTTCTGGGGGCTTCCCTGCTGGGTCCTTGGCCTCCTCCCTCCACAAGGCAGGCTGAGGAGCTAGGAAGACGTTGCCATGGCAATCAGAGCTGGCTCTCGCTCATTGTGCAGTGCCCACACGCCCTCCGGGTGCCCTCAGCGTCTCCACATCCCATTCAAGGCTTTTCAAGGCCGAGGCTGTCTCACACAGCTCCATCCCTTGGTGCCCCGAGGTCTGACTTGCCTGCGCGGCTCTACCTCTGTGCCCTCCTGGGGTTCTGGCAAAGACCGCTACCTAGTGTACGTGCGCCTTCCCATGGTGGCATGAGGGCCTCCAGGAAGGAAGGCACAGAGCAGGCAGGCAGTTACACTGGCCCTGGCTGCCGGCTTAGAGCCACTGGACATTGGTTTCCCACACATGCTCTACCCAGGACCCTTTAGTCAAGTACTGCAGGGGACCCTGAGGTCTGAGAACAGGTGTCACCAGGCTGGCTCATCTGTGAAACAAAAGAACAGAAGTCCTCAGATGACAGCAGAGCAGGGGGCAGAGCAGGGACCCTTTCCTGCCCCCACAGCTGGGACCTCCTGGGGCCGACCCTATATTGGCATTGCCAAGTCAGGCCTCCTTGCCCATCCCGGCTCCCTCCTCGCATGCCATTTTACTTCCTGCCCCTCAGCCGGGGTTCTGGCTGGAGGGTACCCACGATGGGAAGGTGGCCAGGCCAGTAGGACCTTCAGGGTAGCTGTGCCGATGAGCTCAGAGTCTGGGCTGCTTATTCGTCACTGGCCCCACCGACCCAATCCAGCTCAGGAACAGACCCCAAGCTGCTTCTCTGTGCAGGGACTAGGTTCTCATTTTACTTCATTTCTGAAACGGGGTCTCATGCCCCAGACTGGCCCGTAACCCACTACGTAGCCAAGGCTGGTCTTGATCCTTCTGACTCACTTTCTAGACTACTAGGATTACAGGGGTGCATCAGTGCACCCCAGTATATTAAACATTTTGCTGCATCCACATCCCTGACAAAAACTGGATCTGCAGGCACCCTAAAATTGTATCTACCATGACAGGCGGCAGTGGCATGTGCCTTTAATCCCAGTACTCGGGAGGCAGAGATTGGAGATCATTGTGAGTTTGAGGCCAGTCTGATCTACAGTTTTTCCAGAACAGCCAGGGCAGTTACACAGAGAAACACTGTCTCAAAAAACAGAACAAACAGAAAAATTGTATCACCCTGCAGAGAGCAAAGTGTAGTCATGTGCTTGGAGAATCAACCTTCACATTCCCAGGTCCAGAAGGAGCGTTAAGTAAGCCAGGGTAGTTTGCTTTCAATTGCTCTAACCACCAAATTTCCATAAAAATAGCAGTGGCGCCTGGCGGTAGTGGCGCATGCCTTTAATCCCAGCACTCGGGAGGCAGAGGCAGGCGGATCTCTGTGAGTTTGAGGCCAGCCTGGGCTACCAAGTGAGTTCCAGGAAAGGCGCAAAGCTACACAGAGAAACCCTGTCTCGAAAAACAAACAAACAAACAAACAAAAATAGCAGTGGCCTCCCGGAATGGAAAAGTAGACTGAGGCTAGCAGAGATGGCAGGCATATCTGAAGTCATAGGCTAGAGCTCCAGGCTGGCTCCCTCTGGTCTCCTGTCTCTTCCACCACTTACCTTCCCTGCCGGGCCTCTGGCGCCCTCTGTAGGACTCTCCGATGCAGCTGACTGCAGAGTGCTCATGCTGATGCTGATGCTGGGCTACAGAAAGACAAGAGCAGACATGAGGCATCCCCTGCAGCCAGTGCAAGCCGGCCGCCTCCTCCTCCTCCGGGAACTCACCCCGCCCCAGCCTCCCCTGGCCCAACGCTCACAGCTTAGGCCTGATCTTTGTTATGCTGCTCCCTCAGAGGAAGAGCGGGGACAGCTGCCATACAGTGCCCAGGACTGTAGAGAAGTGTGGCAAGAGGGGGAAGAGATTGACCCAGCCTTGAGAGCCAGGAAGGCTTCCTGGAGGAAGGTCAGCTGGCCTGAGGCCTCCCTAAGGGATGAACAGCAGGCAGCCAGGGCAGCAGAAGGAGCGATTGGTGGGCTGAGACAGGGGACAGCAGAGAATACAGCAGACCCCAGGACCCAAACAGGTTTCAGAGTCAGGAGGCTGGGACCACCTGGGACTGAGTTTGAGCCAGCCAGAGGCCAAGGTGCCCAGTCCCCCCCCCCAGAACACCCCTTCACCCACAGACCCCTGGGCTATGCCCTGAGGACCTATCACCAGAGGGAGGCTGACATCTTGCCTGAACACGGCCATGCCTACCCAGGCCAGGCACAGGATGGGAAGGCTGGGTCAGAGCCTCCACAGTGAGGGCCGTGGAATGAGCGTCTCTGAGAGGCCCACCCTCAGCAATGCAGCAGGGTAGGTTCTTGGGGCCCAGCCTAGGCCAGAGGAAGAGATGAGGGAGGGGTCTAACAGGCACTGGCCAGATTTTAGACAGGTAGTACAGAGCCGCAGGCTAGAGGCCGGGGAGCTGGAAGAAGATCGGGGCAAGGCAAAATAGTGAACCGCAGGATGGAATGCCCGAGACACCCTCCAGGAGGCAGGTACTTGGAGGGCGGCGGAGGGGGGGGGGGAGACGCTCTTAGCAAGGTCAACTGCTAGTCTGGAAAATGAGGTTCCTTCTACCAAATGTCCACCTCGGTCAGCTCAAGTTCCATGGAATCCCAGGGGAGTCTGGAAGGGGGACACGTGCCTGTGATGGGCATCCCCAGGCAGTAAGCAGCCTCGTCCTAGCCACTAGTGCCTCTGTCCCGGAGTCCATGGGATGCCCTGTGGACTGCTGCTCCCAACTCTGAGACCCTCTTAGGACCCTGCATACCTCCGAGTTCTGGGAACTTCGGCTAAGCCCAGAACAGAGACCCAAAGATGGCTCAGAGACCTTCAGAAAAAGAGGGAGGGAGGGTGGCCACAGAGGCCGTGCAAAGAGGGGCAGAGCTAAAGAGTGAGGGGAGAAAGAGGCTGAAAGGAGGAAGATCGTTCCAGGGGAAAATCTGGGGAGCAAGACAGCAGCGAGGATGGAGCTACCATGGGGCGGCGAGCTGAGGGCAAGTGCCACAGACTGTCTTGCTCTTGCCCAGTGCCTGGTGTCCGAAGGCACGGCTGCGAGTGCCGCCCACACCTCCATCCGCTCTGGGGTGCGGGAGGGCCAGGTGTGGTGGACCGCAGGCAGTAGGGGGCCTCTTGGTCCAGAGCCCCGCGTTAGATTGCCAAGGGAGACCGTGGGACCCACGCCCGTCCCTTCCCCGGGGCGCTCCCACTAACTCCTTACTGCACTCGCTCTGCTCCCCACGCACCCGCCCCTGGCTGCCAAGGTGCACCCTGGACGGAACCCTGAGGGTGAGGGTGGGGAGGGGGCGTTGCGCCTCCCGCACACTCACCGACACTCACCGCTGGCGCTTGCGGGGCCTCCACGCTGGCTCGGGAGCTCTCCTCCCTCGATCCTCCTCCGAGCTCTCCGCCCACACACGCGCTCGCAGCCAGCCCCTCATTCACACTCCCGCCCTCGGCTCTGCAGGGCCACCGGAAGGACCTGGCCTCCACCTCCCTAGACACCACCCTATCGCCAGAACCTGGTCCTGGCCACTTCAGATCTCCTCCCCCAATCTCCAATTAGAATGTGAGGTGTAGCGTCATGTGGAGCCAGATAGGTAAGGAGGGGATTTTCTCCAACCAGGCACCTGAAGGGGAAGTGGAAAGGGGAGAAGTGGGGCAGCTTGGGATTGTTCCCCGTTCCCTCTCACATATTCGTCCCCAGTCCCATTCCTCAGAAGTGCTAAATAGCCCCGACAGTTGGTCTGGTGAGCAACTCTGACACCCAAGGCCATAGTGCATCATCCCAACAAACGTAATCCACATAATTCCCCTTCTAGGATCCACTGTGGACTCTCAAACGTCCAGTTCTCTCAGAGACCCGCAACCAATGTCCACATCTACTTATCCAAATCATCTCACACCCAACCATTCAACATTAGCCGTCACCTACCACCAACCGCCCAACGTCCATCCTATGGGAAATCCACCGTTACCTTCCAAGTACCACCCACCCATTCTCCAGCCGTCACTCAATCGCCATCCACCGGCTAACATCCACTCACTACTACCAATCACATAGCCACTTTGCTACATCCCCCACATATTCATCCTATCATTGCATCCAGCATCCATCCCTCACTAGTCACCCAACCACCTTGTAATTCACCCATCCATCTTCTTTCCATGTATTTATTCATCTACTATCCTGATTATCCATCAATCAATACCTATTAACTATGAACACCACATCATCACCACACCCCATCCAACTACTGTGCACCTATGTGTTCATCATCCACGTGCAATTTACTAAACATCAACATGCTGTGGAACACCTATCCAACAGACACTCATTTACATCCATTTATCATCACTCCAGAAGTATTCAATGCTGCAGGTTTCCATCAAATAACAACTTCATGCACCCATGTACCACTTACTAACTTCAATCATCAGTCTGTTATCTGTTTACTAGCCATGTGTCCTGAGCTTTCTACTAGCCTCTCTCCAATCAGCCACAACTCATTACCTATAATCAGTCATCAATTACCATCCATATTTATATGAACTGCACTCCACCTCCATCCATCCACCCATGACATTATCCTCGTCTATCACGTCTACCTGTTCAGTATCCATCTTACAGTACTCACCCATCCATTATCTGTCATAATTCACTATTAATCCCAAATCTATCCAAGTAGCATTGACCATCTACCCACTTTTCTATCCTAGGAAATTTCATTGAGTTCCACCTCTGTGTCGAACATTGTTGAAGGCACTGAGGATAGAGCAGAGAAGCAGCAGTGAGCATTCGTCTGCCAGTGTTCCTCCCAACGAGCCATCTAGACACTACCCACACCTCGTCTCCCATCTGGTACTATCATTTGATATTTACCTTCAGTGATCTCTCGTTATCCACTTACCACTGCCATCTTACATTAAATTATCCACTTACTATATCCTGCTTCCAGCCATCTAGTCAGCCACCATCGCCTCACTTTCATGACCATTCACCTTTCATGAGTCCATTTTCCAGGACGTAGTCATCAGCTGTTTAAGCTTTCTCCATTCACGAGGCCATCCTCGCCCTATGCCGAGTCCGCCCATTCATTATTCACTCCCCACCATCCATCTGCACTCGACCTGTTATCCTTCCAGCTAACAACCATTTCTTTGCCATTTATGATGGTTAGTCTTGGTTGTAAACCTAACAGGATCTGGAATCAACTGGGAGGCAGGTTTCTGGGCACAACTGTGAGGGGTTTTCTTGATTAGCTTGAAAGATCCACCCCGAGTGTAGACGGTAGTTTTTGGTGGTGGCCCAAGTACAAGGAGGTTTCAGGGGAGTTTCTGCCTGGTCGCCTTCACATCCCACTGGTGAACTCTGTTGCTGCTACTGGCATGGTTGTTGCCGTTTTCACTGACGTCAGAACCCAGCTTCTTCAGCCTCTCAAAGTGAACTGAAGACCAATGGCTCCCCAGGAATTCTCCAGGTCTTCAGAACCAGATTAGGACTGCTGGGGTATCCAGCCTCAGGGAGTGAACAGCCCGTTTGCAGCCTCTCTTGTGTGAAGATGACCACTGTTGGATTAATTGGATAAATCCCCCTTTAATATATGTTCATTCTCTTGTTCTGCTCCTCTAGAGAACTCTAACACACCATTTATTTCCCATCCATGCCCCTCCATCTTCCATCTGACATGCTCTTGTCCATCACTCATGATCCATCCATCCATCAATCCTGTACCCATCAACATTTACACTTAATTTATTTGAGTAGACCCATCATAACCAACTTGCTAATTATCCACTGTGCGTCTATACTTTATGGTTTATCTACCAGATGTCTACCATCTGTCATCTGTTACCTACAATCCACCTACTATCTTTAGAGTCATTCACTATCTACCCATGGACTCTTCATCCTATCCAACCCATCCTCTATGTATCTACAATGCATCTATTCATCACTGCCCAGCCATCTACCCTCTATAGATACTCCTTCCCTCCCCATCCACTCACCATGGCAGCACAACCACCTTGCCTAACCACTGTGCACACACCCCACTTACGTCATTCTACCATTGTATCCAGCATTCACCCCTCCACTCGTCACCAGCCACACAGAATTCACCCTACCCAGCATTCTTCCATGTAGTCATCTATGATCTTTACATTATTGATAATGTACATCTATTTTCACCTCTCTCTTTACACCTTTTCCATAATTGATCCTTTTTCTTAACATTCTTTTCCTCACTCATTCATAAACCAAACATTCACTTATTGGTAACTATTAAAATTGTTGTGGAGAGATGGCTCAGCAGTTAAGAGCATTTGTTGTTCTTACGGAGGACCCAGGTTCAATTCCCAGCACCCGAGGACACCAGGCACAGACATGGTGCACAGACATACATTCAAGCAAAACACTTATACACATAAAATAAAACAAATTAATATCTAAGAAAAAATTCAATATAAAAAACATTCATTGCAAATTGGAAAGGAAGAAGTCAAACTTTCACTATTTGCAGATGATATGATAGTATACATAAGTGACCCCCAAAACTCTACCAGGTCTTGTATAATATTAGAGGGACCAGCCTTAATATTATACATCCCAGGGGCTCAGGAGAGAGAACTACTAACGGCGAGAACTATTATCAGGAAATATAATCTCAGCACACTGAGTTCCATAGTCCACTTGCTTTAATTCCTCTGGCATAACATCCTTTATACACAGCTTCAGTTCTGTTCTTATGTCTAGCTCCTTTCTTGACTGATTTC
This sequence comes from Peromyscus maniculatus bairdii, assembly GCF_049852395.1. NCBI lineage: Eukaryota > Metazoa > Chordata > Mammalia > Rodentia > Cricetidae > Peromyscus > Peromyscus maniculatus. Next base: position 83,531,407 of record NC_134865.1, on the reverse strand, counting down.
TCTCTATATTTATCTACTGTCCCCTCTAGGTTCTATCTTAATTCCTTCATCTAGTTCTGCCCCTTCTAGGTTCTCATCCATCTTTTCCTTCCCATATCATCCCCTCTCCCGTCTCCTTCTCCCTCATCTGGCTCTTCCTCATCTTCCATCTCGTTCCTGTCGTACTCTCCTGTAGCCCTTCAATCTACTTCTTCCCCATCTCAGTTCGTTCCTCTCCAGTTCTTACCCATCTCGTTCTTCCATTCTCTTCTCTCTTCCTCTCCTCCTGTCCTCTGCTTTACAGTTATATATCTCCCCAAAATCACAATCCTCCCCTCCACCCAGGACACTCAGCCTGAACTTCCTCAGGCAGTGATTGTCCGCTAACAGGATCAAATGGAGGGTTGATAAAAATTACAAAGAGGGGCACTAGTTGTTAATTACCATTTGTGACCCAAAGGGGAAGTGACTAATGAATTAACTAAAGGCTAAATATGGGTAACATCTAAGAAGAGGGATCTTACGTGCACAACTATAACCTTAAATGTGTTTGGTAAAGGATGTTAAAAATCTATAAGTTGCTAGGTCAATGGGAGAAAATAAAACTGTCTTCTTTATTCCTGTGGCTCCTATCTGTTCAAGCTGTCTGCTGTTTACTGCAGGGTGGGGAAAAGTGTGCTCAATCTCTAGGCAACCTGTGTACAGCTAGATGCCTCTGGTGGTAGCTAAAGGGAGATCTGGAACTGGAGGTAAGGTTTGGGAAAAGAGGAAGTAAGGCTTAATTTGCACATCCGCCAGGCCTTCTCAAACAGGTAGCCTGGAAGCTTAAGTCTGTTCTTAGAGAGTACAGAGGTATCTCTGGTAAGGTACTTTCCTCCATCCGGTGATGGACCTGGCCAGATGCTACCAATAATAATTACACAGGGAGGCTTGAACTGGGAGTTCGGGCTGAGCATAGCTGTTAGCACAGAAGTTTATCTAAATATTCCTAGAAGTGGTTAGGTAAGTAGTTAGAGGTCTATAAAGTTAGTAAGGCTGTAAGAAAGGAGAGCCTAAGCTAAATTGTGTAAAACTATTACTTAGTGTCCACCTGGCCTAGGCGGCGTCCTCTTGTGAATTTACTGTAAGTCAGGAGACTTGTACGTGGGCTACTATCACTTGTTAGTCCTTGGAAGTTGGGCGCCCCCCTGGGTGGTGTCTCCTTGTGGAATTTAAGTCAGGAGACTTTCAGGTGGGCTGTTATCATTGTTAGTCTTTGGCAGTTGGGCGTCCACCTGGGTGGTGTTTCCTGTAGTCCTTGAAAGTGGCTAAGGGAGATAACTGGTTCCAGAGAAAGCCTTTCCTGAGGCTGTTCTCCAAATACCTGGAATGTGTATGTCCAGAGAGTGATCAGTCTACACTGTTAGTCCTTCTTAGGGGAAAGTCAATTGGGAAAACTATGAAGGCACACATGATTTTCATAACAGAATACAGCTGATATATAACAAGCCAAGTAACACCAAAAACTCCTTGGGATTTGGCTTCCTCTGGAGGAATTCCCTGATCCCTCCAGGTAGTGACTTTGCCATAACCAGCTGAGTTCTTATGATATATTTCTGCGGCCCGCAAGAACCAGGGAACTCCTACAGCTGATAAACTCCTTCAGTAAAGTGGCAGGATACAAGATCAATTCAAAAAAATCAGTAGCCCTCCTATACACAAATGATAAAAGGGCTGAGAAAGAAGTCAGAGAAACATCACCCTTTACAATAGCCACAAATAATATAAAATACCATGGGATAACACTAACTAAACAAGTGAAGGACCTTTTTGATAAGAACTTTAAATCTCTAAAGAAAGAAATTGAAGAAGATATCAGAAAATGGAAAGATCTCCCATGCTCATGGATAGGTAGGATTAACATAGTAAAAATGGCAGTCTTACCAAAAGCAATCTACAGATTCAATGCAATCCCCATCAAAATCCCAACACAATTCTTCACAGACTTGGAAAGAAAAATACTCAACTTCATATGGAAAAACAAAAGACCCAGGATAGCTAAAAGAATCCTATACAATAAAACAACCTTTGGAGGCATCATCATCCCTGACCTCAAACTCTACTATAGAGCTATAGTAATAAAAACAGCTTGGTACTGGTATAAAAACTGACACACAGACTAATGGAATCAAATTGAAGATCCTGACATTAATCCATGACCACCTGGTTTTTGACAAGCCAAAACTATACAATGGAACAAAGAAAGTATCTTCAACAAATGGTGCTGGCATAACTGGATGTCAATATGTAAAAGATTACAAATAGATCCATATCTGTCACCATGCACAAAACTCAAGTCCAAGTGGATCAAAGACCTGAACATAAATCCAGTTACACTAAACTTAATAGAAAAGAAAGTAGGAAGCACTCTTGAACGTATTGGCACCGGAGACCATTTCCTAAATAAAACACCAACAGCACAGACCCTGAGCACAACAATTAATAAATGGGACCTCTCGAAACTGAGAAGCTTTTGCAGGGCAAAAGACACAGTCAATAAGACAAAAAGACAGCCAACAGATTGGGAAAAGATCTTCACCAACCCCACATCTGACAGAGGATTGATCTCCACAGTATATAAAGAACTCAAGAAACTAGACATCAAAATACTAAACAATCCAATTAAAAAATGGGCTAAAGAGCTAAACAGAGAATTCACAAAACAAGAATCACAAATGGCTGAAAGACATTTAAAGAAATGCTCAACATCCTTAATCATCAGAGAAATGCAAATCAAAACGACTCTGAGATACCACCTTACACCTGTTAGAATGGCTACGATCAAAAACACCAATGACAGTCAATGTTGGAGAGGATGTGGAGCAAAGGGAACACTCCTCCCTTTGCTATAAAACAAAGAACAATCAGACTACAACCCACGGAACCATGGAGGCTATATATATAGCATGAAGGTCCCTAGGACAACTGTGGCTTATAATAAATTTCGGTTTTACTCAATTACTGAGCAAGCCTCAATGGAACATCTCACTATTAAGAATACATACTGTATCAAGCTGATAATAGAAAAGATAATTAATTAATTTTAAACAATAAAAAATAAAAATAAAAAAACATTCATTGTTCAGTGCTGGGTTCTGAAATCATCAAGATATATAAGAATCCATTTAATTCATGGTCCTATGATCCACGAAGAGCCAACAAGTCAGTGAGAGGCGTGTTGGCGTACAAACGTGCATTTAGGGGCCTGGAGAGACGGCTCAGTGGGAGCGGGCACTTCTGGTACCAAAACCCACATCAGGTGGCTCATGACCACTTGAAACTCCAGCTCCAGGGGCTCTGACACCTTCTCCTGGCCTCCATGGAAACTCAGGTGCACACAGCCACACATTCATACGTGTAATTAAAAATAAAAATAAATCTTTAAAAATGTGCTTTGCCCTGAAGTGTCAGTGCCTCCATCTCTTGGGTACGGGGCCGGTGAAGCTTGTTGCCCGAGTTCCCCGGGAGGAGGAGTGGGCAGGAGGAGTCACAGTGGAGTCTGCAGAGGCCTGGTCTGTTCCTGCAGCCGGGGAGACCGTGTGATGTGACTCAGAGGAGTAAGACCAGACAAGAAGGTGGCAGAGACCCTGCCGGTGGGACTTGGGGATCAGCCTCCGATTTGGGGGCAACAGAGAGCTCCAACGGAGCTTTAGGGAGGCAAGTTCTTAGAAAGGACCACCTACATACACATACCCCTGCTCTCCAGACAGAGGGGTCCAAAGGTCGGGACCAAAGGATCACATGCTGGGTGATCAGCTGCCAGGGCCATTGCCCCTCTGTGGCTTCAGCTGAACCATAACCATTTCCCAGCAGGAAATGCTCTGTGCAGACACACCCCTCCCGCGGCTCCATCCTCCCCACCTTCCTTCCCACCCGGGCAGGAATTGCTCACCCTGCTTATTAGAGCAGGTGTTAACTGCCACCTGAAGTGTTAGCTGTCATCCAAGGTGTGAGCTAACACGAGGCTCACAGCGGCTGGGCTTTGGTCCTGATAGAGCTCTCTGGAAGTGCTCAAGGCTTTGAGGTATGTGCTATGCTGTAATGGATGGGGGTAGGGAGTGTCTGTAAAGACAGGACAGGGCCCAGAGCTTCCTACAAAGTCACCTTGAGGCTTCGCTTTGCTTTTGTCTCAAATTCTGGGTCTTTCCCACCTTCATGCCCCTGCTAGGGGACTTCTCCACAGAAAAAGGCAAAGCTGACACCAGGAGCGTTGTGTTTGGTCATCGAGGGAACCCCTGTCACTCCCTGGGCCTCCCTGCTGGTGCCAACGGAGTAAGGGATGGTGGATGAATGAAGGTAAAAATTGAACCTCTAATGTGGGAAGACAGGGCGGGTGCCGGCTTGGGACCTGATGGTTTGCTCTTGTCGCCCTCTGGTGGCTACTCGAAGTATTGGCGGGTCTCAACAGGAACGTTTTTTTACAGGACGCTACAAACTCTACAGTCCAGCATTTTGACCTCATGTACTGATCTTCTGTAAGAAGACAAGTTCAAGACTAACCATTGACCTTGATGGGCTGGCAGGCAGACTTTTAAAAGATATATTTTAAAGAATTGTATTTTTTTTTTAATGTAGGCTGATGTTTTGCCTGAATATATGCCTGAGCCCTGTGAGCATGCCTGGTACCTGAGAGGCCAGAAGAGGGTGTCCAATCCCCTGGGATTGGAGTCATAGATGGTTTTGAGCTGCTACATGGTTGCTGGGAATTGAACCTGTGTCTTCTGGAAGAGCAGCCAGCATTCTTAACCACTGAGCCATCTCTCCAGCCTCAGAAGTTTTGTTTGTTTTGTTTTTTTAAAGACATTGTGTGTGTGTGTGTGTGTGTGTGTGTGTGTATGCATGACCCAGAAGAGGGGGTTGGATCCCTTGGAACTGGAGTTACAGTGTTTGCAGGATGCCTGGCTTACGACTTTTTAGACATGGGGTAGGATTTGAACTCTGGTTCTCATGATTGTGCTTCAAGCGCTCTTACCCACTGAGTGGTCTTTCCAGCCCCACAGTGCTTTCTGAGAACTCTGCCCTGGACAGTGGCTGCCAGCCTGCAGCTGGGAAGTTCCCCATGGCCCCCCCTACACACACATACACACACTCCTACCCTACTAAATGTCAGCTCATGTCCACAAAGGTAGGGCAGTCCTTCTCCAGGGCCTATTGGTAAATGAACAGGAATTGTCACGAGCCACCTTGGGTAACCCAGTTTGAAGTGTATGCAGTTTATGCATGTGTTTATAATGTAGAAATGTTCTGGAAAGTTACTCTGAAATTCTGGCCAACCAAACAGCACTTCCTGTGTGGCAGGCTTTGTCTGTAACTAAAATCTGCGAGATAGGTTCCCTCAGTCATGAAACCCCGGTGAGAATGGCATGATACACCACGTCGTAGAAGAAGACGTTAAGCGTGAAGGGGTTGAGAAAGCTGTGTGGGGTCCCAGAGCTGTAGGAGAGCTGGAGCTTGGATCAGAGTGGGCGGGTGTCTTGCTCTGTTCGTCTCGAGGCTGTCTCTAAATAACGGGCATGCACATCTCTTTCAGTAATTGGAAATTGTCCGGCCACACCTCCGTGGAGGTGGGAGGGCCTGCCCTCCTCCTCGCAGGGGTAGGGATGGGAGCTGTTAACTCTCAGAGAGGGTGAGCAGCCTGCCCCAGGGTGAACAGCTGGAAATGCTGAACTTGAGTGTTCCAGGCCTTTTCTACCTACCCGGCACAGGAGAGCTAAGGCATTCTCCCTTTCCATGAGCCAAAGCAGACGTCAGGCGCCGCCCACCATCACAGCCTGGAGTTTAACAGGTTCTCTGGTTCACAGAGTCTGCACTCTAAAAGCCCCCGTTTGAAATTCCCTGCGCACCTAGAGGCAGAGCCCGTGACCAAAGCCAGTCAGGTGGGGAGCACTGCCACTCCCTACCCCAGCAGGGAGTGCAGGTGGGGGCAGGACAAGGCTCAAAGCCTCGGTCTTGCTTCGTGCCAAGGGGCGGGGCCCACCAGGCCCCTGCACCCTGAGGCAGCCATGAAGAACGGGTGCCCACAGTGTGACTGACGTGGCTGCTGGCTGCGCTCTGCAGACCCCTGGGCACGCGTTCTCCCAACAGTGCCAGCCCCCCATGCCTCCCTCCCTTGCAGGTGACTCAGCTGCATAGGCCAGCATTTCCTCCGGTAGTCTATCCTGCAGCACGCCACAACACTATTGGATAGCACCCCAACACAGCATCCCCCCCAGGTGTGGGCATTCTGGGCAGGCGAGGGTGCAGGAGCCAAGGTGGGACGGGCAGCCTGCTCAGCCTCAGACTCCCCATGGTGGGAAAATGAAGGGGTGTCGTCTGCCTGCATAGCCCTAAAAGACTGGTTTGGGGAACTGGTCCCCTGAACTCTGCTGAGAATCATTCGGAGGGTAATAATAATGTTGACATGGATGTGGACACCGCACCCACTACATCGTCTCCCTACATGTCCCTTGTGACATGTCAGCCTGATTAGTTCTGTTGTCCAACTTGACACATCTGGAAAGAGGGAACCTCCACTGAAGGATGGCCTCCCTTGGACTGGCCTGTGGGCATGTGTGTGTGTGTCGGGGGGGGGGGGGCAGTTTCTTTCTTTGTGTAGCCCTGGTTGCCCTGGAGCTTGCTATGTAGACCAGGCTAGCCTCAAACTCACAGAAATCTGCCTTTGCCTCTTGGTTGCTGGGATTCAAGATGTCTGGCCCATGAAGGGCATTTTCTTGATTACTGATTTAATATGGGATGGCCCAACCCTTTGTGAGCCATGCCACCCTGGGCAAGTGGTTCTAGGTTGTGTGTGTAAGCAAGCCGGGCAGCCTGTAAGTGGCGTTCTTCCGTGGCTTGTGCTTCCCGCCCTGACTGACTTCCCTCAGTGCTAAACTGGCCTGGGAGTTGTAAGACGAAGTAAACCCATCCCTCCCCTAAGTGGGTTTTCGTCAGGGTTTCTTTTTTCTTTTTAGACTTGTTTACTTTCACTTTATGGGTGTGGCTGTTTCACCTGCATGTGTATCCGTGCGTCACATGCATGACTGGTGCACACAGAAGGCAGAAGAGGGGGTCGAATCCCCTGGAACCCAAGTTAGAGAGCGTTGTGAACTTTCTTGTGGGTGCTGGGAATCAAACCGGAGTCCTCTGGAAGAGCAGCTAGTGCTCTGAACTGCTGAGCCACCTCTCCAGCCCCGGCCAATGTTTTATACGGCGTCATAGAAAGCAAACTAGATCAGATGGTGACTGACCCACTCCCTGGGCAGATCAGATGGTGACTGACCCACTCCCTGGGCAGATGAGGAACAACCTGCTAATCCTCTCCCCTGTGGAGCTATGTCTAGACTAGCTGGTCCCTGAGACACTCCCTCTGTTCTCACTTAGGACTGGAGTGCTGCTAGGGTTAGGATTTTGGAGCCTAGTGGAAAAAAGTTAGGCCGTCGGGGGTGTGTGTGTGTGTGTGTGTGTGTGTGTGTGTGTGTGCTTTCAAACAAGAGCTGGGGTTCTGGCCCCTCTCTGTCACTCCGATACCTGGATCCCTTGAAGTGAGGATGTCTGCTCTACCCCTCCCCCACGAATCGCACACTCCCACCACCATATGTTGTGCAGCTACAGGCCTAAAACAATAGCACCAAGTCAGCTCGACTGAGCCCTCTGAAGCTGTGAGCTAAAATGAAGCTCTCCCCGTCGGAAATCAACTATCTCAGGGACTTGTCACACTGAGGCCGCCTAATGAACACAGGTAGGAAAGTGGAAAGGGGTATGTGTTCACAGGCCGACAGTAGAGCGCTGGAGGGATGCTCCACAGAGCCTGCTGGCTCGGGCAATAAGCCAGAGTCAAGGCAGGGTCTCAGCCGGAGCCTGCAGCAGGATCCCTGACCTTCCCGTAGGGTTCCGGGTGAGTAGGTTTGGGGTCTATGTCTAACAAGTTCCCAGGTGCTGCTGCTGGTCCTATTGGAGACCGCACTGAGAAGTACAAGTTGAAGGATAGCCAGAAGACAACGATGTCCTCATCCTGCCCCTCCTGGGTCTCGTAGGTCCACATCTCAGGCAGCATGCGCCAGCCTTGTAGCCTGTGGGGACTCCCAGGCCTCTGCTAGCCATAAAAGCTTAGATAAAGGTCCTGCTCCTCCTCTGGTTATGTACCCCTAGAGGGCCTCTTGTCCATCAGAGCCTCCTTCCTTATCTGCATATTGTGGAGGAGAGAAGGCTGTGTGCCAGTCAGAGAGAGACCATGAGGCCAGAGATTAGCCTCCTTTGGTAGGAACCACCCTGCAGCTTGGGGGGAGGTGGAATACTGTCATAGGCCAGGCTACCTGGGCTCCAGACCAGCAGAGGCTGCCCCTCTCCAAACGCCAGCTCGCTCTTCTGATAGGGAGGCAGACCCTCCCTTGTCCCTTCAGTACACAGGCAGGTAGGAGGGGGGCCTGCCGAGCGAGCACTGAGCACGCAATGTCTGCAGCCAGGACGAGAAATCCTTGACCTAAATGCCAGCCGGCCTCGGAACTCCCTGTCATCCCTGAGAGAGCGGGAGCTACGGAAGGTTTCAGAGCAAGGTTGCGGGGGTAGTCAGTGCCAACTTTTCTGAAGATGCCTCTGGCGGTCAGTGGGAGATGGTCAGGCTGCCAGGAAGGGGAGCGTGTGCAGTCAGGGCTTTGCACAGGCCTTGATGGTCAGCATCCCCTGTCCCTGCCCTTTCCTTGCTGCTGTGACAAGCTGCCAGGTGTGACTCTAGGGCTTTCTGTGAGGACTGTGCCCCCCACTGTGACTACGGACTGAACCTATGCACTCCCAGAAGCTTTGCAGATTGTGGCAGAGAGGCAGTCTCCTCTTCCCCTGGCGAATGAGGAGCTGGGGGCCTCAGGGAGCCCTCGTGCAGCTCCAAAGTGTCCTGGGTAGGCAGCTTCTGGCGTTGCTGGGCTTGCACTGTTAGATGCCAGAAGCCTTGGCGGGCTGCAGAGCGCTTTCCCAGAAGATGCGAAAGAAGGGTTAGGAGGGGCAGGGCTTGTGTGCAGTCCAAATCAGTGTGGCCGGCCAGAAACGGATGGTAGTGTATTTTCAGGGGACAGCGTAGGTCCCTAGGTGGTCCAGCCACCGAGACCACCCTCTCCTGGATGGAAGAGGTGAAGGAAGCAGAAGGTGGGATCCAGAACGGAGAGGGTCACCTCCCCTTGGCTTCCTGGAGAGGGGAGTAACATTTGGTCAGGGCAGTGTCAGGTGCCAATGGCAAGGAAGAAGCCTGGAAGACAAATGTCCTTCTTGTCTCCTCCTTTCCCCTAGATGCCCATCAAACTCTGCATTAGCTGAAACCACGGGCCAGACAGCTGGCCCATTATGATGGCACCCACCCAGGCTCCTTCATAGATGTAGCAGCTAGAGAGGGTAAAGTGAACCTGGGCCATGGGTACTGCCAGCTTCTTCCCGCACCGTCTCTGTGGTCCCCACCTCTTCCTCTCTGTTGCAAGGCTCTTTGTGAACAGATCTTTCTAGAATAATCCTCATCTAATGGTGCCGGTTGTTCCCTGCTGGGCCCTTGCCTGGCAGGGATGTGTGATGCCCTGTGAAGGCCCACTGACAAACCCAGAGGCTGTCCCCTGCTCGGCTCCCTCACCCCAGCAGACTGGGGGGGTTCCCAGACTGACTTTCTGCCTTTGCCGTCTATGTGTTTGGTCCCAGCTACTATGGCCTTTATGATGGTGGCTCCCTGGTTCCACTCTTGGCTCCTCCCACGGTATCGCATTGCTGAACAAAGAGGAGGTGTTCAGAGGTCCCCATCTCTCAACCTGACGTGCCAAGCAACATTCTAAGCCCCAGGACCCTCTATCCACCCTGACTCCCTCCTGCCGCTCCTTGCCTCTTTCCTTCATATTAATGTTACGGGGCGTTTCTTTGTGTCTGGTCATGGTGAGGTGGTAGCCTGTGATCCCGAACTTCACAGCCTTCAGTGTGGTCAGCTGAGGTGTTGAAAAGGAGAGCGTGTATCTTCAGGAAGAGCTGTGATCCAGAGAGTCTGGCTGGAGGATGCCAGGATCTCAGGGGTTCTGGGACCCCGCAGGTATGTGAGGGAGGGAAGAGGCCCTTCTCAGTAGGCAATGGCTGTCTGTGCTTGCCAGGCCTTGGAGGGCTTGCCCACTCCATCATTCACACTTCTGCACGTGCCCTGTGCCGGGCATCTCCTTTATAGTGTCACATAGGAGAAAGACCTCCCTGTTTGCAAGGCACCCCTTTCCATGCCCCCCAGGTCCACCGTCCACTTCCTCAGGAATCAGCACATCCTGGGCTCCGCCTTCTTTACTTCTTTCTGCCCTGGTCTGTGGTCTGGTCCCTTGGTTGGAATGTACCTTATACCCAGACAGCGTTTCCAGGAGCCAATGGTCCATAGCCTTGGTTTGGTTGAGAGAATTACTCTGCATTGTTTTTAGGGGCTATATAAAATTCTACTGCCTGGTGTGTGTATGTGTTTTGTTATTTGTTATTTGTTTATTTTTATTTTCTGAGTCAGAGGGGTTTTGTTTTGTTTTCTTTTTTTTTGCCAGGGTTTCTCTTGTGTAACCCTGGCTGTCCTGGAACTCAGACCAGCCTGGCTTCAAACTCACAGAGACCCACCTGCCTCTGCCTCCTGAGTGCTGGGATTAAAGGCGTGCAGCCACCACTGCCCGGCTTCTGAGGCACTTTTTTGTAACTCAGGCTGGCCTGGAACTTGCTATGTAGCCAAGAATGACCATGAACTTCTGATATTCCTGCTTCTGCCTCCCAGGCTGAATTAGTTACTTTTCTGGTGCTGGGACAAAACATTATGTCCAAATCAACTTATAGAAGAAAGAGTTTGTTTGGACTTAAGAAAGCTGAAAGTCGGCCAGGTGGCTGTGGCCCATACCTTTAATCCCAGCACTCGGGAGGCAGAGGCAGGTGGATCTCTGTGAGTTTGAGGCTAGCCTGGTCTGCAGAGCAAGATCCAGGACAGGCACAAAAACTACACAGAGAAACCTTGTCTCAAAAAACCAAAAAGAAAAAAAGAAAGAAAGAAAGAACATTAAAAGTCAACCGGGGACTCATGAAGGAAAGGCAGCAGGGGCAGAAAGCTCACAAGCATGAAGCAGAGAGGAGCAGACTGGGCGGGACCCAAGTGATGTACTTCCTCCTGCAAGGCCACACCTCCTAAGCCCCCGCCCCCCGCAGTGCCACCAACTGGGGACCAAGCATTCAAATGCCCAAGTCTATGGGGGACATTACTCATTCAAGCCGCCACATGAGTACATACCACCACAAGTGTGCACCACCACAAGTGTGCACCACCACAAGTGTGCACCACCAGGTCTGGCTGGAATTCCACCTTTGGAGTGTCCCAGACTTACCTATTCTTCTGCCTATATGGATATTTAGGCTTTCATTTTTCCACAGGCAGTAACATGCTGTGACTATCACTGTACAAGTGGCTGAATCAGCCCCGAAGAGGTCACACCCAGCAGGAGAACTGAGGAGGCCATACAAGTGGCCTGTTTGCCAGGGTGTGGGCAGGGTCAGACCAGGAAGGAAGGGACGGACCAACATGTCCCATTATACGTCCCATGGGGTGGCTGGCAGGAAGAGAATCATAATCTGAGAGTGGGGCCCCCAAGGAAGGACCTAGATGGGAGCTGTACTGTCAGCCACTGGGTGAAAACCATCCCGTATGCTCTTGCTAGACACCCGCCACCTCCCGAGTCTCCCAGGCTAGCCCGCTTTGGAGTACAGAGTAAGATGGAATTTAGGATCCACAGAGATAAGGCAAACCTCTTAGCCCCTGTGCCTTTCATCTTCCACGCTTGTCCTATGGAGGAAAATGTGTCCTGAACCCCAAAGGCCACAGAACTGTCCGTCTCTGGTGACCGTGACAACCAGGGTGGCATCTACCTGAAGCCTAAGACGTGGCATCACCGTCACTTTGTGTAAGGCGTGCGTGAGTGGGTGGAACGCCCCGCCAGAAGCAATCGATCCTCAGACTCACGCTGCCACGCTGCCTGCCTCTGGGCCCTGCCCATGCCCTGGCTCCCTGTGGGGGCTCTTAGCAGCTCTTTTCCTTAGCTCTGGAGAGGTGACTGGAACTTTTGTTCACTCGGGACCTGACTCCCCTCAGGACCCGTTTCTAGTGAGCTCTCTTCCTTCTCTGCAATAAGAGTTATCAACAGGAAGTATTAGGAGTACCTCCCTGAAATGCCTAGGTTCTGCACAAGATCCCCTTGCCTCTCTAGCTGAACCGGCTCACAGTCCCCCTGGTGGTTGAGGCTGAGCATCTTAGGACTGTGGGTTTGGTGGGGTGGGGCGGGCAGGGCTGGCGGGGGAGGGGCAGCCTCCGCTGAAATCCTGCAATCCATCTGAGCGGTGACATGATGTGACTGTGTTTCCTGAAGGAAGCGTTCCTTTCTTGGACACTAGCCCAAGGTCACAGGAAGGAAAGCAGAATTCCTGTGTGTTAGCTGGTGTCAGGCGGGAGGACCTCCGAGGCTTGGTTCCTGGACTCATCATGTGCTGGACTCTTGGGGCATGGCACTATACAAAGCCTGCTGGGGAAGGAATATACCACACCCTGCAGGGTGGGCCTGACGGTGAGGCATGCGGTAGTCAGGGGATTTCATAGGCAGGAGCTCGCTACCAAACTTCCTTCTCCATAAAATGAATCCTACAGTTCTCAGTGATGTTGTTTGGGTTGCTATGGCGATAGATAAATAAAACATTCTCAAAGCCCAAAAATGGTGGTGCTGGTAGAAGCAGTGTGACTGGGAAAGCAAGCATGCGTCCACTGTGATGGAAAGGGTGTAGCAGCAGTAACCGGGAGATGGCATCTGATGAACGGCACAGCATGGGGCCCTGTGCATGCAGTTTGGGCTGGGGGCCATGATGGAAGCCACGTCCGTCTGGGTGAAGGGAGTCCGGGGCCTCCATCCCTTCCCCTTTTGTTAGCGGGACCTGCGTCCTTTGGACAAGCACTGTGGCAGGGGATGAGAGGCAGCCGATGTCTTCGGGAGGGTTGCCCTGGTCATGTGAACCCCGAGAGCCTCCTCCCCACTCACCTCGCTTGGGGAATCAATCTTCATTCTCACAGGCTGGCATGCTGTGCCTACCCTGAGAATTATAGCCAGATTGCCACCCGCGCTGGGGTGCACCTTTCAAAGCCTCTGATTGGCTAGATAATACATTAGTTATGCCTTGGCATGGAGTTTGGCCTTCTGGGGACTTTCTCTTCATTGTCTTTTAGGAACTTACCTCACTGGGTCCAAGCACCACTGGCTGAGGCCATTACCCCCTGGAGAGAAGCTTTACTCCAGCGCCATCCTGTACTGACTGACCATGAGGTCATAGCTGTGGGGTAAGAAGAGTTTGCAAAACAGTGGGAGCAAATACCATGGGCGTCATGCTACCTACTCATGGCGTTCACTCACTTCTTCCAGATATATCTGGGTCCAGTGTCATTTTACAGCAGAACACTGTTATGCATACCTGGTTTTGTGGTATCGTGGATAACATTGACTTTTTGATGGGCAGATAAACTGGGTTGAGTAGTTTCTTGGTATCCATGGCCAAGCAGTCACCTTTACTAAGCCAGTGCTAACTGAGTAGCAAGCCAGTAGGAGCCTTTGAAAAGGAGAACAGTCATTGGTAGAAGAAATATACTTATTCGACAGCCCTGGAGTGTCCAGGGTAATGGGTCTCCAACCAGGCTGGCTCTACGGGCCTCTGCCCTACACACACACACACACACACACACACACACATACATATACCACACATACACACACCACACACACATATACATACCACACACACATATAAACACCACATACACATACCACACATACACCATACATACACACACCACACACACCACAGACACATGTACACACACCACACACACATATACATACCACACACACATATAAACACCACATATACATACCACACACACACCACACATACACACACACTACACATACACACACACAGCACACACAGCACACACACCACACACACACACACACACACATGCATGTGGAGGCCAGAGGACACCTTGAGTGTCATTTCTCAGGAACTACCCACTTTTTTCTTTTAAAGACATGGTCTATCACTGCCCTGGAACTCCCAGAAGGAGGCTAGGTTGGTTGGCTAGCGAGTCTGAGGATCCTCCTGCCTCTGCCTCCCCAGTGCCGGGGTTATAAGAGCACGCTGCCACTTTAGCTGATGTGAGTTCTGGGAACCAAATACATGTCCTGCGCTTGACTAGCTGAGCTATCTGCATAATCTCACCTTTTCAAAACGTGCTGGGTCATGAGGCTGAGGGGCAGGCAGCCTTCACAAAGTCTGCGAGGGCCACCCGCCTGCTGCTGCTCGGGATTCCACCCCAAACTGGCAGTCTGCAGGAATGCCCAGCAAATGAACAGAGAAGACATGCAAGGTAGTGGCTATCACCTAGAAAATTCCAACATGCATAACCCCAGGCCAAAGATCCTGCCTCTCTTTTTTCAGAGTGGGTTTTTATGTCTCTGAACTATTTCCCCCTCTATTTTGAGAGATATTTTAGCTGAGTATAAAATGTTAGGGCACTATTTTCTTTCACTTTGGTGCTTTAAAGTGTTGCTTCAAATGAGATATTGGCTGCCATCTTTTTTTCTTTATATTTCCCGTGTGTGTGTGTGTGTGTGTGTGTGTGTGTGTGTGTGTGTGTGTGTGTAAGGGGTGCCTGAGGAGAGCAGAAGAGGGTGTCAGATCTCCTGGAACTGGAGTGGCAGATGGTTGTGAGCTGCCACATGGGTGCGAGGAACCAAACCCTGGTCCTCTGCAAGAGCAGAGCACACTCTCCGCTTCTGAGCCGCTCTCCAGCCCTGGCTGGCGCCTTTTTCTCTCGCTGTTCTTCTTTTCTTTTACCTTCATCACTGGTTTGGAGAATTTCGTGATCTGTCTCGGTGTAGCAGTCACAGCACCTGGTTCTGTGTCCTGTGCTTGTATATCACTATATGTCTTCAATGTGTGGGTTTATAGTTTTGACAAGTTTGGAAATTACTGTCATTTCTTTCCTAAAAATTATCCCTTTTGTCAGGCGTGGTGGCTCATGCCTTTAATCCCAGCACTCGGGAGGCAGAGGCAGGTGGATCTCTGTGAGTTTGAGGCCAGCCTGGTCTACAGAGTAAGTTCCATGACAGCCGAGGCTACACAGAGAAATCTTGTCTTAAAAAAACAACAAGACTGGAGAGGTGGCTCAGAGGTTAAGAGCACTGGCTGCTCTTCCAGAGGTCCTGAGTTCAATTCCCAGCAACCACATCTTGGCTCACAATCATCTGTAATGAGCTCTGGTGCCCTCTTCCAGTCTTCAGGGATACATGCAGGCAGAACACTGTATACATAATAAATAAATAAATCGTAAAAAAAGAAAAGAAAGGGCAAGGGCCACCATGCCCAGGCACATTGCATTAAAAACAGCAACAAATTGTTCCTTTTATTTATGAGGTTATAGTATAATTGCACCATTTCCCCTTTCCTTTCTCCCTCTAAGACCCTTCCAGATACCCCTCCTTGCTCTCTTTCAAATTCAAGGCCTCTTTTTTTTTTCATTAATTGTTGTTACATACATGAATATCTATACACATATATATTCCCAAATACATAAATACAACCTACTTTGTCTGTATAAAATGTTATTTATGTGTGTATTTGCAAGGCTGACCATTTGTCATTGAATGCTCAATTGATGTGCTCTTTCCTGGCGAAGACTGCCTTCTGCTCTCAGCGTCCTTAGTTGTCTGTAGTTCTCGTGTAGGGTTGAGCCTGGTGGACTCTGCACCCCACCCCTGCCCCATCTACTTCAGCATGTCCATTGTTGCTGTCCTTGTTCAGGTCACATTTGGAAAGCCATGTTGGCGAGACTTGATGGGTGTAGCTTCTGACATCCCTAGGAGACAGTCTCACAGAGACTCTCTGCTCTTCTGGCTCTAACAACCTTTCTGCCCTCTTCTGCAATGATCCCTGGGTTTAGGAGTTGCTTTGTAAATGTATCCACTGGGACTGGGCTCCCCAGTTCTCCATTGTGACTGGTTGTGGTTTTCTGTATTGGCTTCTGTCTATTGCAAAGAGAAGTTTCCTTGATGAGAAGTGAGAACTACGCTTATTATAGCTGAAGATTTGAAGCTAGAAGCCTGGGATTCGAGAGAACATGGGACATTTGTCTTCCTGGGTCTCGATTGCCTCACTCAATATGATCTTTCCTAGTTCCGTTTGTCTGCAGTGTTCATGATTTCATTTTTCTTTACAGCTAGATAGTGTTCCATAGTGTGTGTGACCATGTTTTCATTACCCATTCACTGGGTAAAGGACACCGAGGTTGTCCCATTTCCCAGAGATTGGGCTCATGACCTGCTGTTGTCGCAGATTTCACAGGGGCTCAGTCCGTGTGTGTGTGTGTGTGTGTGTGTGTGTGTGTGTGTGTGTGTGTGTGTTCCTGCACATGCACATGTCTGTGGGTAGGGGTCAGAGGACCGACTTTGGGGGGTCACTGCCCTCCTTCCACCCTGTGGGTCCCAGGAATCAAGGTTATCAGGCCATCAGGCTGGGTGGCAAGCCCCTCACCAGCTGACCCACCTCACTGGCCCTCTGAAGAATTCTATTTTTAAACCTTTAATTTCATGAATCTTAAGTAGTATTTAATTTGTCATTAGTTACATACAGTACATTTTTCACTTGAGGGGCTGTAGTTTTCATCATTCAATGTTAAATTAAAAATTAAAAGGATCTTGTTAACTTTTTGAACATAGGGAATATAGTCCCAGTAACTGTTTTAACGTCTTCTGCCGATTCTCTTGCGGTGTAAACTGGAGGCTGGCTTTGACGCCTGGTCTCCTCACCGTGGGCTGTGCTTTCCTACCCGCTTGTTTGAAAGCTTGGTTACCCTTGACCGGATGCCAGGCATTGTGATGTTGCCATTTGAGATGTTGGGTATTTTGGCCTCCAGTAAATGTTTTGTAGCTTTGTTCTGGGATGAAGTTAAATTATTTGTGAAGAGTTTGGTGTTTGTCTTGTTTAGATGATTTATTCGGCAGACATGGACGTGTGCTCTGTCTACTGCCCTCTTTCTCTTCCCCCTTCCTTCTTCTTTTGGACTGAATTCAGGGCCTCTCACTTGCTGGACCAGAGCTCTGCATGAAGCCAAATCCCAAACATTCAGTCGAGGGCTTTATCTAGGTCTAGTAGTGGTGACCCCACCTCCGAGGCACAACTGTGTCATTTGGATCTGAGGATTTCCCCCAAGGCCCACATGTTCAATGTCCTCTCCCTGGCTGGTGGCACCAGTCTGGGGGAAGGTGATGGAAGCCTTAGCAAATGGGGCCCGGTTGATGGAAGTCGTCGTCGTGGGCATGCTCAGGGAGGGCACCCTGGGAACCTGCTCTCCCTCTCCTTTTCTCTGCTTCCTGGTGGCCATGATGTAAAGATCTTTTCTTTGCTACATGCTCCTTTGCCATGATGTCCTGCTTCACCGTGGGCCTAGATATAATAGCCCAGTGGTCATAGAATGAAGTTTCTGAAAGCATGAGCCACAGTTTTAAATGCTTCTCCCCTTAAGCTATTTTTTTTTTCCCCTCAGCCATTTTTTCACAATGACAGAAAGTTGCCGAACACAGTAACCTTCCTGATAATTCTATCCAATGTCTGAGAACGCCGAGGTTTTCCAGTCTGGCTCGTGAGAAACATTATCTCTTTGTCTGTTTGTGCACCAGGTACTATTCCTCTAATCTTTTGGAAGCCTCTTTCCTGGCCCTGGATGTTTTCTTCCCCTGTGAGCACTGGTAAGTAGGCCACGGGATTCCTTAGAGCAGTGGCTGTCTCCTTGGCCCTAACCATCTTCAAGCCTAAGGGAGCTCACCGGGCTCCTCCCCAGTTCTCTGGCTGCCTGGGTCAGAACATTCATCTCTGGCACACAAGATCTCTGGGAGAGGGGTCACTGCTAGGATCCCGTCTTTCTCTGTCACAGAATTCCCTGTTTCATATATCTCGTCTGTATATTTTTTTCTTTTCTAAAAAATTTTATTTTATATGCATTGGTATTTTGCCTACATGTATGTCTGTGCGCGGGTGTCAGATTTTGGAGTTACAGACAGGTGTGAGCTGCCATGTGGGTGGTGGGAATTGAAGCTGGGTCCTTTGGAAGAGCAGTCAATGCTCTTAACCACTGAGCCATCTCTCCAGCCCCTTGTCTATATTTTTCTTATGTAGAATAATAATTCTGATCTCTGTCCCCTCCCCCCCCTTTTTTTTTCAGACAAGGTGTCACCTATTCTGTCTTTGAACTTGAAGCAGCCAGGGAGGACCTTGAACTTTTCTGATTCTACTGCCTCTACCTTCAGAAGGTTGGGATTATGGGACTGCAGGCCTGTGCCTCCAGGTCTGGTCACACAGTGCCATGGAGGAACCTCGACTTGGCGCATGCTCAGCAAACACTCCTGCGTAGGTGGTTGTTCCCATCTCTTTAGGAGTCTCTCCTGTTGTTCTTGTGATTTGAAAGGATACTACAAGTCCCTTTCTCACGTTGATTTCGAGAGAAAAGGAAACTTTGTTGCTTGTCGTCAGCTCCCCTTTCTCAAACAAGGCTTGTGTCTCTAGACCTGAAACCCCACTGTCAAAGCTGGTGTTAGGAAGCAGGCGTCAGCAAACTGCGCCCCACAAACCACTGGCTTCTGTAAATAAAGTTTTACTGGCCCGGAGCCACCATTTGTTTAGACATCATCCATGCGGATGCGGAATTCTCAAGATCTGAGAGTTAATCCTCCAGATTGCCTATGGAGATTACCCAGGGAAACGCTTGGGAACCTTTCCCTCACTCTGGACCAAGTCTATGCTTGTGGCTTGAAGTTACTACTTCGTGTACATTTTGAGGTGCTGGGATGGGTTAGCTTGGAGTAGGGGTGGTGTGTTGATCTAAAAGCTCAGAAAGACACTGGCAAGTCCACAGAGTTGACTGTGTGTTCTCATGGATGCCAGAGAAGATAGAGCCCGGCTGCCTCTGTCTAGGGGCCAAGAGCCAGTACCCAAGGCTGTTTCACCCATCAGCTGGTCACAAACCTTCTGTTTCCTAAAATATTAACCCTAATGTCCCAACAGCAGCCACCAAAGTAAGAGTGGCAATGAACAGGGCAGTGGGCAAAGTGCTCCCTGGTGATCACTCAGAGTCCCTTCCCACGCTGTCTGAAATGCACAGGAGATTCTCTTATTCTTTTTACATCCAAGGAAACGGAGGAACAGAAACAACTTTATTAATTTACTTTGGGTCCCAGACTAGTGACCAAGCCCCATATGGAACCACTGTTTCAAGTTCAGAGGAAGCCTACAGAGGACACCTGGGTCCACTCTGTCTCGGGGGCCAAAGGCGTCCTAACAGGCAGTGTGGAAACAGATCTGGGATAAACAGACACACTAAAGGTAGCTGGGGGAGGCACTACAGACTGGCACAGGAGGGCAGGTACAAAGTTCTAATTTGGAGAGATTAAATACTTCAGAGGCAAGCAACCAGAGACTGACTCAGGGACACCAGTGGGAGGGTCTGGGCTGACAGGGCCAGCCAGAGAAGACACTCTCTCACGGGGGACATTTATGGGACAAAGGAAACATGGGTGATGTCAGGAAAGGAATTCAGTTGTCTGGTCACACTATTTTGGGTCTTTGTCCTACAAACAGGGCTCAGATTTTAGTTTTGGGTAGGGAGATACTCTTGGCCTTTCTTTTAAAAATTTAAAAGCTGGGCATCATACACATGCAGTAACTAGTGAATACATTATATATGTGTATAGATTCCCTCGCGATGATACTGCTCTGATGAGGGTCCGCTCTACCCAACCTACAATACTGGGCCATTTTGCCTGCGTTTGAAAAACCAAGGCTAGATACACATAGGTATGTGTGCCTGTGTAACCCCAACCAAGTCATACCCCATTCCCAGCAGCCCAGAAGTCTCCAGGGACCCTTCCGTCGCTTCCTGCGCAGGAGTCGCCATTCGGCTGCTGTCTTTCCACCCAGCGTTTTGCCTCAGGCTCCACTCAGCTTCCGGCTTCCTAACCCCACCTGCCCCCCCGTTGAACTACAAGCCCTCACTCTGTGGAAGCAACCCTGGGATTCACAAAGGGCTCCTCCTCTGCGGAGGCCTGGGGTTTGTCCTAAGGGATATTCTACATCAACCTTTGCAGGCGCGGAATCCACTAAAAGCGGCGCCCCGCCTGGAAACAACCGTCTACTCCGCACCAGGCCGACACCCTAACGATCAGTCAGGGAGCAGAATCTCTCAACAGTCGAGGCAGGGGACTGCGCATCCCCAGGGGCGCGTGCCCGCGGGGGAGCGCGCGTCCAGCGGCTCCCGGAGCCTTCCGGCAGGTGCCCCGCCCGCGTCTCGCGTGCGCACTCGGGCACAGGGCTCGGTGGCCCCACAGCTCGGACGCGACAACCGAGACCCAGCAGAGCGGCTCCTGGGGCCGCGCTAGGCAGCTGCCTGGCTAGACCACGAGGGTCGGTCCGGAGGCCCGGGAATAGAGCCGAACCCCGGGATCCCGGGCACACACGGCGCGGCTCGGCGCCCCGCCCGGGCTCCTCTGCGCGTGCGCCACCCGCAATCTCGGTTTCGCACTCGGCACCCCGCCCCACACCGTTCCTACGGCGAACCGCAAGGCCCAAAGAGCCGCGGGCCGAGGGCGGGGCGTCGCGCTGAGGTCAGCGCGGCGGCGGTCGGCCCCGCGGTGGTTGGCTGCGCGGCGCTGGCCGCGCCCTGGTTGGCTTGCGGGTCGCGGGCTGGGCGGCCGGCCGGGCTGAGGTCGGGGCTCGGGCGCCGGCCGGGTTTCTGCTGCGCTCGGCTCCGCCGCGGTCCAGGTCGGCGACGGCGCGCGCGAGGGCGCGGCCAGGCGGCTGAGGGCGGGGACGGCGTGCGGGCGTGCGGGCGGCGCCTAGGGGAGGAGACCGGCCCATGGACCCGCGGGGCCCGGTGCCCCAGACTCGGTGCCGCCGGGACGGAGCCCAAGATGTCGGCCTAGGCCCGGCTGCGACGACGAGGACTTTGCGGCTACTGGACGCCGGGGCGCGCGGCCGCTGGGCCGGGGAGTGCTGGCCCTGACGCCGGGGGCGCACGGGCGGCGAGAGGCCGGCGCGTGGGGAGCGGGCCGCGCGGCACCATGTCGGCCAAGGTGCGGCTCAAGAAGCTGGAGCAGCTGCTCCTGGACGGGCCGTGGCGCAACGAGAGCGCCCTGAGCGTGGAGACGCTGCTGGACGTGCTGGTGTGCCTCTACACCGAGTGCAGCCACTCGGCGCTGCGCCGCGACAAGTATGTGGCGGAGTTCCTCGAGTGGGGTGAGTAAGGTGCCGCTCGCCCCTCCGCGCTTCTCGCTCCTCGTACCCGCGCCGGGCCTCCCTGGTCCTGCGCTCCGGAGCCACATCCTCCGTTCGCACTCCCCCCACTCCCGGCCATCGCCCTGGCCGCTTCCTAGACCCACCCTCCGAGTCTGGATATCATTTCCTGCAGCGCTCCCTGGGACATCCGCCCTGCCTCCGCCCGGGACTGGCCTTTGGGGTCCAGAATCGGGCCTGGAGTTACCCCTCCAGCCCTAGCCTCTGCCGGGTGGGAGGGCAGCCCCCGTGTCTTTTGCATCTCCTCAACTCCCGCCCCCGCCGGGTGGGCCTTCCGAGGGCATCGCGTCCCACAGCCCAGCCCCGAGAGCTCCACCCAGGTGACAGCCTGTCCACATCCCCTCGATGTCCAGGGCCTGAGCATCCCCTTCCCTTTAGCACCTCCAAGCGAATTTTAACGTTAAAAGCTTTATTTCAAGTACACCATTCGAGCGCAAGTCGATATTCCTCCCCACCCCCGAATTATAATCGTGTCAGACTCTGGTGATATTGGGGCGGGGGCGGGGAAGCTGGAACTGTCACTTAAAAACTTTTCTTCATCTGACCTTGGTATTGGGTTCATTTAGGGATCGAATGCAGTAATCATGGGGCGAATAACCTATTGTGCTTCATTAGGACAAATACGCGATCGAGTCATTTATTGATAGGAGTTCCCAAGACAGGTTAGAGTATAAGGTGAAACCCTTGCTTCAAACCTCCCTTACGGTCATTTCCCCTCAAGACCCTCAGTTCCTTCACAAGGCCTGACTGAGTAGGAGGAAGTGAAGCTTAGGTACAGGTCAAACTCTGTCCATCTTGCCCTCGGGTTGCTCTCGTCATTGGGCTAGGACTGTGCAGTTTGAACCAGTCATTTCTAATCTTCGGGACTGATAAAGCTGATATTTACATGCGGAGGCCTCCTCCTCTCACAGTGGTTCCCGGCATCTAGAATTCTGTTGAGGACCTAAAGTGCAGTGATCTTTAGAAGGGCTTCTGTCTGGTTGCTTTTGAGCGTGACGTTGCTGCTGCGTGTGCCTTAGAGTAGCTGGAGGAGGGACCCTGCCTCAGGACACTCTGGCGCTTTGTTGTGTGTGGGGCCCCTGCTCTTGGTTACAAAGAGGGCTGAGCCCTTAGTTGAGAGAGGACTGGCTTTCCGGGGACCTTTATCAGTGACATGATTTCCAGTCAGATAATTAACTGACTTCAGAGTTGCTTTGAAAGCGAGGTCTTGAGTGCATGCTGCAATCTGAGACTTCTCAATATTGTATTTGTCATTCTTTTCTGAGCACTGGATCTGGAAATCCGGACAATTCCAGAGTCAGGTTCAGCTGGGTGCATAGCATGTGAGTAATGAGAGGAGACGGCACAGGGAAGGGCTGGTTCACTGATGAGGTGTGGTCCAGGTGTCCTCTGGCCCAGGACGTGCACAGTGCCTGGTGGGGATGGGCCGGAAGGCTGGGTGCTCACTGCTGGGTACTCCAGACTTCCCGGGAGGAAGCTCTTCTCAGCATGTGAAGAGGGCAGATTTTGTAAGATCTGACCTTTCCAAATCTAAACAGAAACTGTGTGCTATAATGTAAGCATGGTTACAAAATTGTGTTTTGGCCCTTGGAAATTGTGATTACAAATAAATTATCCTCTTGGCTCAATTCCTGCAGCGGTGTAAGCTTTTAATTAAGAGCAAACCGGATGGCACACCCTTAATCCCAGCATTTGGGAGGCAGAGGCAGGAAGATGAGGACCTGAAGGTCAAGCCTCAGCTACATTATGCGTTTGAAGCCAGCATGGGCTACCTGAGAGAGACTGTTCTATAAACAATAACAAACACCAAATTAGAGAACAGAATGGCCTATTAAATACAAGGTAGAATTTTATTGAAATAGTACATAGTTTAGAGTGCCATGTACTTCTATGTATATTCCTGTGTGCACTGCTGTAACATTGGTGTGTCGCCAGTACACACGTGTGCAGTCATTGTTTAGGTGTTGGTGACAAGACAAAGAACGGCCTTCCTAACAAGACTGTTCTAGTAGGTACCTAACTTAACAGTGGAGAGGCTTCAGTTCAGGAAGCATACAGCTTGTTGAGATTTGGGGTTCCTCATTCTGCCTGTTTTGGAGTCTGATAACATTGACAGTCCAGAGGGCCAGTCTCTCTCTCCCCACCACACAAGTCTATCTAGTGACAAGTAGATAGGATTCTTGAGACTTGGGAACAGCTGACTTAGCCCTTAAGAAACTTAAGGGAAGCCGGGCGGTGGTGGCGCAGACCTTTAATCCCAGCACTCGGGAGGCAGAGCCAGGCGGATCTCTCTGAGTTTGAGGCCAGCCTGGTCTACAGAGTGAGATCCAGGATAGCCACCAAAAGTACAAAGAGAAACCCTGTCTCGAACAAACCAAAAACCAACCAAACAAAACAACAACAACAAAAAGAAACTTAAGGGAAACCTTTGAGGAAGTTTGGGAAATGAAAGTAATAAAAGTTTTTAAGTTTGAAGATTATTCCTGACTCCATGACCACTGTGTTTGTGTTGGACGAATGGCTGCAGCTTTCACTGTGGGAGTTCGTCTTTACTTTTCCTCTGATTATGTTTATCGTTTGATTGGTTTCCTCTATGAAATTCCGGATGGTAATTAAAGGTTGGAAATACTGCGCTTTGTATGTGTTTCTTTAGACTATTTCTTAAAATTGTAAATTAGGAGCTGTTTGAAGATAGCATATGAAACACTTGAGTTTCCACTGGTACATAGTAACAAATACAAACACCCCAGTGTGCTCTTTTCTCTTCGCTATATAAAGTGTGTTTTCACGTGCTGAGTATTTTTTCAGTTTAGAGTGGTGTTTGAAAGAGCTGTTGTTTGGAATCCCAGCTTGCCCCACACTCATGGGTCTGTGTAGTTTGTAGACCAGGAGAAAGGTGCCATGGCTTCCCAATTCCCTGTTGGGCATCTTCTCTTGCTGTGTGCTGTCTCTTAATAAATAGAACTAATCTTTTTATCCTTCTGGTTGGTTAATTCCTTATAGTTTTTCCTTTTTTCTTCTGCTTTTTTTTCCTTTTGGTTTTCAAGACAGGGTTTCTCTGTGTAGACCAGGCTGGCCTTGAACTCTAAGATCCACCTGCCTCTGCCTCTTGAGTGCTGGGATTAAAGGCGTGCACCACTACACCCAGCAAGCAGTTTTTCATGTATTCAAATACCTACCCCCTCCCATTTTTAATGTATTATGTGCGCCACATATATACAGTTCCCTCAGAGGTCAGAAGAGGGTGTCAAAACCCCTGGGACTGGAGTTAGAGACAGTTGTGAGCTGTCCTGTGAGTACTGGAGTTAAACTGTAATCCTCCAGAAGAGCAGCCAGTGCTCTTAACCTTTGAGTCATCTTTCAAACCCCTTTAAAAGAACCACCAACAACAAAAACCAAGAAAAAACAAAAAAACAAAGCACTTTTTTAAATCTTGTGGCACACAGGGATGTGTACTGTGGTGCGTGTGTGGAGGTCAGAGGGCATCTAGCAGGTGTCCGCTCACTCCAGCAGGAGAGTCCTGGGGATGGACTCAGGTAGTCAAGCTTCAAGGCAGCACTTTTGCTTAAAGCCACTTCACCCATCCCACTCGGTGGCTTCCTCATCAGCAGTGTGACCAGTGTCTCCACGCCTTCATTGAGCTGTGTGGGGATGCCCAGCCCAGTGTGACCAGGCAGCAGCCACCACAGGAAATAAGACCTGATGGTGCAAAGCATCTCAGAATACCTGGTAACTTAAGATTTCTCTGAATAAGATGGAATATAGCTAGTCTTTCTCTGTCCTGTCAGCCAGCTCCCAATTAACAACTCTTTATTAGTTATGAAAGCTAGGCCTTAGCTTGGTTTGTTCCACTAGCTCTTTTAACTTAAATTAACCTGTTTATATTAATCTATGTTTTGCCTCATGGCTTTTTACCTTTCTTTCATTCTGTATGTCCGACACCCTCCATGTCCTATGTCCTCTCTCTCTCTGCCTGGAAGTTCCACCTATACCTCCTGCCTAGCTACTGGCCGTTCAGCTTTTTATTGCACCAATCACAGCAGTACATTTTCACACAGTGTACAAATATCCCACAATAGTGGAACATGAAAAAAAAAAATTTTTTTTCCAAGACAAGATTTCTCTGTGTAGCCCTGGCTGGCCTGGAATTCACTCTGTAGACCAGGCTGGCCTCGAACTCTGAGGTCCACCTGCCCCTGTCTCCCGAGTGCTGGGATTAAAGACTTGCACCCCCACTGCCTGGCTAAAATTGTAATGTTTCTGTCTTTTTGTTTGTTTCTCCCAGTGAAAATATTTTTTTAAAATAAGAGACTTAAGAAACATCTTCTAGTAAGATCCAAATTGGAAGGAAATGCTGGAATCGCATGATAAAAAAACAGGCTAGCATAATTTCAGTTTTGTAAATAGCTCCTTGAAGTGCGTATTGGCTGAGTTCAAGGCGTGAGATAGGATGGTGGAAACAGTTAATCATTAACAGGCAGTCCTGCTTTGTCCCTCCTCACACCACTTCACGGACAGTGGGGCTGTAAAGTGAGCAGGCAGTAGTGTCCATGTTAAATCTTCAAACACACAGAACTGGAGGTGAAGATCGTTCTCAGTCAGGACACCACTGTGGGAGCCACCGACTTGGAAGTTGATGTTGCTTGGAAGTTGATGTTGCGTGGGAAATTGCTTTTCAGCTCAGTACTCAAGTGCAAGTTAGGGAACTGAGCCTACATTGCAGGGCTAGCAGGCAGGTCCTCCCTGCCTCCTGCTTCTGGTCAGCCCCCTGCTGGGGACCCAGGTGCCTAAGTTGCCTATCTGAGTGGGCAAGACTATTTCTTCCAAATAATGGGCTAAGAAGTTCCAGGAGAAAGTATGCTGGGCAGTGGTGGTGCACGACTTTAATCCCAGCACGCAGGAGGCGGAGGCAGGAAGATCTCTCTGAGTTCAAGACCAGCCTGGTCTAGAGTGAGTTCCAGGACAGCCAGAGCTATACAGAGAAACTTGTCTTGAAGAAAGAGGAGAGAGTATTTTTAAATTTTTATCTATTTTATGACTGTGTATATGTGCCACCGTGTGTGGTCAGAGGGCAGCTTGGGGTGAGCTCTCTCCTTCCACTGCTGGATTCTGGGGATCAGCTCAGGTTACTGGGCTTCCTGGGGGAGCACCGGTGCCTGCTGAGCCGCCCCACTGACCCCAGAGAGCGCTCTTGAGACTGATAACATTAATCGGTTCTTGTTATATGAGACTGAACACAGGCTTTACCTTTATTTTTTTGAAAGAATTAAAAACTGGATAGGAATTTGGCTTGGTTGGTGGAGTATTTGCCTAGCCTGTACAAAATCCTGGCTTCAGTCTCTAGTACTGTATATAAACTCGGTGCACTGGTGCCTCCCTGCAAGCTAGTGCTAAGGAGGTAGAGGAAGGAAGGTCAGAATTCAAGGTCATCCTTGGCTACATATCAAGCTCAAGGTCAGCCAGGGCTACATGAGACCCTGGGCCAAAAAAGAAAAACTTTTAAACACTAAAAAGCATAACCACGTAGTCATATCTGAGCCTGTGACAAGACACACCTTGGGTCCTTTTCCACTTTGATGTTTTATTATTTACTTATTTTTTAAAATGTTATTTTGTGTGTGGATGGATGGATACACCTGTGCCACAGTGCCTGTGTGGAAGTTAAAAGATGGTGTGTCAATCTGGGCTCTCTCCTCCCTCAAATGCGCCCTGGGGATTACATATAAGATCATCAGGCTTGGTGGCAAAGCACCTTTACCTACCCTCTGAGCCATCTTGCTGGCCCTTTCTAACTTTTATTTATTTACTCTGAGAGACAGGGTTTTATGTAATCCAGCTGGCCAGGAGTTCTGTGTAGCCAAGGATGACTTTGGACTCTTAACCTCTCTGGTGCTGGGTAACAGACATGGGTCACCATGCCCAGTTCTTACTGGATTCCTAGGGTACTGTATAACAACAGGATCTCAGGAAGTGTGCGTGGGATCTCATTCATGCCTGTCCTTACTGATGAAGATCGAGATAACCATGCTCCTCAGTAGTAAGTGTGATGTACTTAGGACGATTCTCTTTCCTTTTTGGGGAGGGACTGTAGTCCCTTCACAGTAATATTTTTCACAATTTGTTTGGATTTAAAAATCTACCAGAAAAAGCTGGGCAGGGTGGTGCATGCCTTAAATCCTAGTGTTCTGGAGGCAGAGCCAGGTGGATCTCTGAGTTTGAGGCCAGCCTGGTCTACAGAGCTAGATCCAGGACAGGCACCAAACAAACTACCAGAAAAACCTTGTATGTGCAAACAGAATAGATACTACCTATGAGGTATAGGTCATTCCTTTAAGTTTGACATACACTCCTTTCATGACAGGGTTTCTCTGTGTAGTTTTGGTGCCTGTCCTGGAACTCGCTCTGTAGACCCGGCTGGCCTCGAACTCACAGAGATCCGTCTGGCTCTGCCTCCCGAGTGCTGGGATTAAAGGCGTTCGCCACCACTGCCCAGCTAAAATTAATCTTTTAAAAGTCTTTTTTAGGGGCTGGAGAGATGGCTCAGAGGTTAAGAGCACTGGCTGATCTTCCAAAGGTCCTGAGTTCAATTCCCTGCACCATATGATAGCTCACACCTACCTATAGCTATAATACCATGGGGGTCTGATGCTTTCTCTCTTCTGGTGTACAGAGGCATATGCAGGCATAACACCATACACATAAAATACGTAAATAAATGAATTTAAAATTCTTTTTAATGTGCTCTTTGACCAGTAAGATGGCTTGCTGGTGCCACTGTCTGGCTAAGTTTGACTTTAATCAGTCTGCGTTGACAGTTAGGTTTTGGTTGATTTCATTGGTTGGTGGTTGATTTCATTGGTTGTTTTTAGATGAACGTTGTCCAAAAAAAGATTATAGAGAACTTTGGATCGTTTTTTTTTTTTTGCTGTTCTTAGGAAGGTGTTAAAAATTCAGAAATTTTGAGTTATTTCATTCAAATTCTGCCCTGCACTGGAGCCTCGTTGGAGAACTTGTGACACTTCTCCCTCATGGGTGATTTCTAACGTCATCGAACCCATGATTCCTGTAGTCCCAGAATGGGAATTTTGAGACACTGGGGCCTGCCCCATTCCATGCTCCTCTCCCTTGAGTAAACCAGTTGTAAACATTCCCTTTAATTCTGAGGCAGTGTCTAGCCCCGCCTGACTCTCTCAGGACCACAGTCATCCTTGGGCCTCCTGGTTGCTCGTTGGTTTTTGGCTTTTTCTTTGGGTTCCCCTTGGCACTGGCCTGGATAAAGTTCTTGACCCTGGACGTAAGTGGGTGCTCTTCCCTGCATTCAGGGCCTCCGTAGGACCCTAAGTGTGTGCTCTTTCTTCCAGCGTTCTGCTATCCATTTCGTTACGATTTCTTCTAGAAGCTTCATTTCGTTATTTCTCCTAGAAGCTCCCGCAGTGCTTCAGGATGTTGCCTTATAACATTGTCTGAAACCCAGGTCAGCGTGAGAGTTTAAGAGACTCAAGAAGATCCGTGGAATCCTAGTCTTAGAAGTTAAGGTTAACATTTCTGTTAAAAACACCTGAGAGTGATTTTCTTTATATTAAATTTTCCTTTATTAGTGTGGTACATTCACATAAAGCCAAGTAGAGCTATGGAATTCGAACATAATCCAGCAGCTCCTTGACTACCTTTGCCTCGGATTCTTTTGTCTCCTCTTTCTGCTTATCAGTTGGAATCACACTACACTGCCAGCCGAGGAGAGGAGCCAAGGCTGTGTCCACTGTCACAGAAAACTGGGATGTTGTGGTCCAGGCTGGTAGGACACCTTGTTCTTAGAAGTGACCAGGGGCTGGAGAGATGGCTCAGTGGCTAAGAGCACTGCCTCTCTTCCAGAGGACCTGGGTTCAGTTCCAAGCATCCAAGGTGGCCGATAACCACCTGTAGGTCTAGTTGCAGAGGATCTGATGCCCTCTTCTGGCCTCTGAGGGTACCACCACGTGTGTGATATGCAAATACTCATGCAGACAAAATACCCGTACACATTAAAAAAAAAGTGTGGGGCTTTGGGCTGCTCCTACTTACAGCTCACCTGTCAGCAGTGGCCAGCCCTTCCAGGTCTCAGGCAGCAGGTGGGGGTTACTATGGAAACCCTTGGCTGTCTGTGGCCACTTATTCAGCATCCCTGGTTCACTTCCTCCCGTACAGCAGGCTTGTGTGGTCCTCCCACTTCCCTTTGAGTATCACCGGCCTCTTCCAGTGTCTCCTCACTCCTCTGCGTCCGTGTCCTCCACTGCCCTGGAGACAGGCTTTTCTGTCTCTCTCCAAACACTGCTTTGTAATCTGGCTTAGGTTGCTCTTCAGTGTTGCCATTCTTACCAATAAGTGAACCTGTCACAGCTAACCCATAAAGAGGACGGTTAATTTGGGTGTCCTTACTAAGACAGGGGAGATTTTTATGTGATTGGAGTGAATTATTTGCCTTTAGCTTGAGTTTCAGTGAACAGACCTGAATTTCATACTAGGTTTTTATTTTATTTATTTACTAGAAACAGGATCCCACTATGTAGTCCTGGCTGTCCCTGAGCTGGCTGTGGAGACCAGGCTGGCCTTGAACTCACAGAGCTCCTCCTGCCTCTGCCTCCTGAGTGCTGGGACTAAAGGCGTGGGCCCCCATGCCTGGCTTCATACTAGGTTTGTAAGTGGAACATGAGTGTAGTCACATGCAGTCTGTCATTGTTGTTTTCTCTAGAACCTTCCAGGTTTTCTGCTTCATTGTGGGATGTTCTGTAGGTTACAGCTGAGCTGCTGTCCATAGATCCTTTTCATCTTTATTGGACTCTTTCTCTTTTGGAGGTGGGGGTGGGGGGAGCTTTGAGATTGGCGTGGAACTTGGGGCCTCTGCCCGGGCTGGCCTCAGCCTCACCCTCTCCTGTGCTTGCCTCTTGAGTGCTGTTTGCCACACCTGGCTGTCGTGGGGACTTTGTTTCTCTCCTCCATCATTTCAGTCCCTTCTGGATTCATCACAGGTAAATGTTTGAGGCCTGATCTGCCTAAAAATGCCCTTCCCCTCCCGACTGGGATCCCAGTTTGCCTGGATGTTGGGTGCTAGGTTGGAAAGGATTTCCCTGAGCAGTTTGAAGAATTCTGTTGCTCGTAATGAGACGTCCAGGACCACTGAGGTTCTGTGGCCTTCATGTGATGTTTGGATCTGGAGGCACAGACATTTTCTTTTTTCATTCTTGTTTCTCTGCATGGTATATGTGTGTGTGTGTGTGTGTGTGTGTGTGTGTGTGTGTGTGTGTGTGTATGCCTGTGTGTGTGGGGGGGTGTGCATATGTGAGTACTCTCCTGTGTAGAGGCCACAGGTAAACATAGGGTGTCTCTTTCTGTTGTTCTCTACCTTATTTTTTGAAACAGTGTCTTTACTGAACCTGGAACTCACAGACTGCTAGACTAGCTGGCTAGCGAGCTCTAGTGTTACACCTGTGTCCACTCTCCTGGTGCTGGGGTTAAGGACTGTGTCATGCCAGTTTTTACATGGGTGCTGGGGTCTGAACACAGATCCGCCGTGCTTGCACAGCCTGCACTCTACCCACTGAGCCCTCTCCATCCCCCCTCCCCTCCCCCCTCCTCCCTTCCCTTCCTCCCTCCCTCTCTTCCTAAGATGGGTCTCACTGTGTTACCCAGGCTGCCCATGGATTGGTATCCTCCCCTACAGCTCTGGGGTCACATTCTCCCTAGTTTCAGGAGTTGTCTCTGAGTTCCTGTTTTCCTGTCCTTGCTTTGGTCTGTGGGAAGGCTCTTTTCCCACATCTGGTGGTTTGGACTGTCTTTCTGTACTCGCATATTTGACTGGAACTCTGTATCACTGGCAAACTTGAAGCCTTGTCTCATCTTTAAGAGATAGGATGTGGGGGCTGGAGAGATGCTCAATATACAGAGCACTTCTTGTTCTTCTAGAGGACTCCAGTGTGGTTCCCAGCATCTGCCTAGGGTAACTCACAAGTGCCTGTAACTCCAGCTCCAAGGGATCTGTCGTTCTTTTCTGGCCTATTTGGACACCTGTACACTTTGTGGCATGTTCTCATACAGACACATGTAAACACTCCCCTTCCCCCCAGGGTTTCTCTGTATAACAACCCTGGCTGTTCTGAAACTTTGTAGACCAAGCTGGCCTTGAATTTACAGAGATCCTGCTTCTGCCTCCCCAAGTACTGGGATTAAAGGCTTGTGCCACCACACCCAACCCACAAAACATCTGAAAGAAAGACAGACAGACAGACAGACAGCTGATAAGGCCCTGTCAGTGTGATTGGCAGTGCCAGAACTTAGTAGTTTGGTAACATACTTTTCTCTTGGTCTTGAGAGTTTCCTCAGTGAGAAGCATGTATGGCCTCCTCAGTTTGTCTCTCAGGCTCTGTCCCTGTGAAGCTTGCATGTTCTGATTGGGGTGGAGTCTTCTGACTGTAGGTAAAAGGTGTGCTGTGTTTTGTGGTCCTGCACATGGGGCCATGGAGTCCTTGTGCTTACTCTTTCCTTCGATTTGGATAGATTGCTGCTTCCGTTTTTTTTATGCTCATTCATTTTCTTGAAAGGACCCAGGTTGAGTAAGAGGAGAGAATGGAAGTGAGGGGTCAGACCTGCACTGAGGACAGAGATGGGCTAGAGAGGGATGAAGGGTGGAGGGACACCAGGCGGTGGTGTTGAAAGTCTGAAGGGTGCCTGACAGTTCCTGTTTCCAAGAAGGGGGCTCCGTGTTAAGGGTGCCGTTTGTGCCACAGCAGCCGTGTGTATAAACTGTCTTGAGATGACATGGAGCAGAGTTCGTCTAGTGCCTGAGCTGCTGCTGTGTAGGAAGAAATCACTTGGAAATAAACAAAAGGGTAACAAGAAAATTCTCATCACTAGAACCTCTTTAAAAACATAAAAACAGCTGGGCGGTGGTGGCGCACGCCTTTAATCCCAGCACTCGGGAGGCAGAGGCAGGCGGGTCTCTGTGAGTTCGAGGCCAGCCTTGGCTACCAAGTGAGTTCCAGGAAAGGTGCAAAGCTACACAGAGAAACCCTGTCTCGGGAAAAAACAAAAACAAAAGCAAAAAAAAAAAAAAAAAAACCCATAAAAACAGCCTGGGTGGCGGCGGCGGCGGCGGCGGCGGCGGCGGCGGCGGCGGCGGCGGCGGCGGCGGCGGCGGCGGCGGCGGCAGCGGCGGCGGCGGCGGCGGCGGCGGCGGCGGCGGCGGCGGCGGCGGCGGCGGCGGCGGCGGCGGCGGCGGCGGCGGCGGCGGCACACGCCTTTAATCCTAGCACTCAGGAGGCAGAGGCAGGTGGGTCTCTGGGTTCAAGGCCAGCCTGGTCTACAGAGTGAGATCCAGGACAGTAAGGACTAAACAGAAAAATTCTGTCTTGAAAAACAACAACAACCAAAAAAAAAAACAAAAACAAAGAGGAGGGGAGGGGGAGGAGAAATCCAAAGGTCAGCAGTCTCCCTCACCTACAGCCCACTGTTTGCAAGGCTGTTGCTCTGCTGCACGTCACCCATGACAGTACAAGAAGGAGTTGACACAGTTGACCCTGCCATTCTGTTTGAGAAATGAAATCTGCAAGCTGAGTGTATTTAGTATATACCACACCTTTAGTCCAAAGACCCTTTTGTGTTGATTGTTTGCTATTGAGAAAGATGCTGATTTCATAACTGGTGGATAGCTAGCAGTCCTTAAAGTAATTTCCTTTTATTTTATTTTTTAGACAGGGTCTCACTGTGTAGCCTTTGCTGGCCTG
Source organism: Peromyscus maniculatus bairdii (assembly GCF_049852395.1). Taxonomy (NCBI): domain Eukaryota; kingdom Metazoa; phylum Chordata; class Mammalia; order Rodentia; family Cricetidae; genus Peromyscus; species Peromyscus maniculatus. The sequence continues at coordinate 83,498,255 of NC_134865.1, read as the reverse complement.
AGACTCACCATATAGTTCTGGCTGCCTCTACTACAAACATCCGCCTGCTTCGGCCTCCCAGTGCTGGGATTTAAGAGCCACCATACCCTCCTTAAAGCTGAGTCACACATGGATGTTTTTTAACCCAAAGTATTTGAAGTCAGGTTGTTGAAGTCTTTTAAGTACATGAAGAAAGCAGCTTTCTGGTGTACATTTACAATCCGTGTCGAGGAAACGTGGAAATGTGCTGTGTGAGCCGCAGGTGGGTGTTGCTGGGAGGGGGCTGGTTCAGCCTTTTCTGGTTAGTTAAGGCATCGGGGAGAGCATTGGATTGTAAATATAGATGGTGTTTGAGAGATTTCTCAAACCAGGCACCAGAATAACTTTATATGACCAAAATGATAAACCCAGATACATTCCCTTCATAATAAATATTTCGTTTTTTTTTTAGAAAGCAACGTTTATGTTCATGAAGTTTAGATAGCCCTTGTGAAATATTTTAAGAGGATTTTCAATTAAAACTACAAGTCTGTTATAATAAGTAAGAGAAATTTAAATTGAGTTATATAGGTGGTTGTTTATTTTAGTGGAAAAAGTTTCTTCCTTTTCTTCATGAGTGTGTGTGTAGGTTGTGTATGTGTTTGAAATAGGGTCTCTTGTGCACCTAGGCTGCCCTACAAAGATCCTGCCTCAGCTTCCCCAGTGCTGGGATCACAGGCTTGTGTCACTTGTAATGCCTGGATCCTTAGTAACAGGTTTTCTGTTTTGTTTTGTTTTGTTTTTTAAGGTATAGCTGTGCACGCCTTATCTGTTTAAATTTTATAATTCAACTTGGTGAGGTGTCTTGGTGGATGAAGTGCATAGGGGCCTGAGTTGGTATGCTAGTACCCTCCCTCCTCCCCCTCTCCCTCCCTCCGAAGCTGGGTGGGGTGGTTCACATCTCTAATTGCAGAGCTGGGAGATGGAAATCGGAGGATTGGGAGGCTGGTGTGGGGACACCTGATGGCTAGCTAGCCAAGCCAGATTGTTGAGCCCCAGGTTGTAAGAGACCCCTGCCTCGGGAAATAAAGTGGAGAGGGAGCATGTGAGGTGTGACACCTGACCCTTGGCTGCCACTTGCTCACACATGGGGTTCATGCACCTGGTTATACATTGCACACCACACACACACACACACACACACACACACACACACACCACAAGCATACACCAGAAAACCCAAACAACCCCAAGTGTACAGCTCAGTGGTGTCTTAGTTGTGCCCCTGAGAGCGTCTCTGCCTCACAGGGAAATTCTGCATGAGCCCACGCCCCCAGCGGGTGTCCTGCCACCTCAGCCCCAAGGTCACTGACCTTACACGTTTGCGATGCTATACTGTAGTCATCCCCGCACCCAGGCACACCTTACTCTGTGTCTCAGGCTATTAAACTCATGGTGAACCTCCTGCCTCATCCACCCCGGCTTGCCTAGCTCTTTCACTGGCGTGTTTTCAGGGTTCCTCCCATAATCTTCCTTCCTCTCCATCATACAGTGAATCTACAGTTTATTCATCAATTGATGGACATTTGGGTTTCTATCGGGTTCTATTGACTATTAGGAGTAATATTATTATAATACTAGTATACAGTTCTTGTGGACATGTGTTTCTGTTTCTCTTGGGTTGTGGGCTGGCAGCTCTGTTTTTGGTGTTTTGAGGAACGACCAGATTGTTCTCCGCGGCAGTTGCCAGCAGCACAGGCCTGCCCCAGTCCATATTCTCCTGTGTGCGTGTGTCTGACTCTGTTCTGCTTATTGGCAAGGACAGGTCCTCACTCTTGACTTGATGTGCATCTCATCAGTGGCTCGTGATGTTGAACACCTTTTCCTCTGTCTGTTGACAGTCTGTCTGTCTGTCTGTCTCTTGTTTTGTTTTGTTTTTTTCGAGACAAAGTTTCTCCGTGTATTTTTGGAGCCTGTCCTGGAGCTCGCTCTGTAGACCAGGCTGGCCTCGAACTCACACAGATCCACCTGCCTCTGCCTTTGGTGTGGGCTACCACCGCCTAGCCTGTCTCTTTTTTTAATAATCAGATTCTTTGCGTATTTAAAACTGAGTCAGTTTTCTCTTCATTTTTGAGTCATTTATAGGATACATCACATATCAAACACATCTCAGTCTCTGGAGCTGCAATCTGCTGTCTCCACGGTATCTTTTGAAGCACAACGGTTAATTTTGATGAAGTCCAGTTTATTTTTTCTTTAGTTGCTTCTGATTTCTTCACAGCTAAGAAGTCATTGCCAAATCTAAGGTCACCTGTTCTTGCTTCTCTCTCCTCCCCCTTCTTTCCTCCCCTCCCCCTTCTCCTCTCCCCCTTCTCTTCTCTCCTCCCCCTTCTCCTCTCCCCCTTCTCTTCTCTCCTCCCCCTTCTCTCCTCCCCCTTCTTTCTTCTCTTCTCCTCCTCTCCTTCTCCCCCTTTCTTCCCTTTCCTTGGTTGGTTAGTTTGTTTTCAGGCATGGTCTCCTTATGTAGCTCCAGCTGGCTGTGAACTCAATTCTGCACCAGCCTTCTTTTGTTGTTTTTGAGACAGGGTCTCTCTGTGTAGCCATGGTTATCCTGAGACTCACTTTGTAAACCAGGCTGGCCTCGAACTCAGAGAAAGATCCACCTGCCTCTGCTTCCTGAGTGCTGGGACTCAAGTTGTACACCACCATACCTGCCCTATGCACCACCCTTCTGAGGATGGAACTGCACACCTACACCACTGTGCTCAGTGTCTCTTGTGAACTCACAATCCTCCTGCCTCAGCCTGCTGAGGCTGGAGTTACACACCTTCTCCACTGTGCTCAGTGTCTCTTGTGAACTCACAATCCTGTGTCAGCCTGCTGCGGCTGGAGTGAGACCTGACAACTATGCCCAGACTGCTGTTTGTTTGTTTGTTTGTTTGTTTGTTTTTAAGACAAGTATAGTTTTAGCATTTATATGTTGGTTCGTTTGCGTGTAAATATCCAATTCAACCATTTGTTGAAGAATCTAGTTTCCTCCATTGGATGACTGTGGGTGTTTTGAATGCAGAGCACTCCCGTGTTCTCATGTGTTTGAATATTTGGTCCTCAGCTAGTGCCGATGTTTTTGGAGGTTGTAGAGTCTCAAGGAGCTGGTCCCTTTTTTCCCCGGCTGCCACAGGGTGCAATGTAACTAGCCACCCGCTCTGCATGGTGACTGTATCCTCTCAAACTGCAGGTCAGAAGAAATCCTTCCTCCCATGAGACCTTTCAGGTGTTGTGCCCAGCCATGGGGAAAGGTAAATCATTTGTAAATGTGTGGGTTTATTTACACATTCCAGTTATCCCTTTGTTCTTGACACCAGTTATCACGGTGTCTTGATGATTACTGTTGCTATATGGTCAGGTGTTGAGTACTCCAGCTTTGTTCTTTCTAAGATGGTTTTGGCTACTGGGGGTTCCCTAGGTTCCCTGTGCATTTTCTCTTCACTTTGTTGCTGCTGAGAGCCTCATAGGGACTGGGATAGACCGCATTGTCTGCCGGGAGTACTGCTGCCCCAAGGGTGGTGAGGTCCTCTTTTCATGAGCACCCATCCTCCTGGTCACGTAGATTGGCAGTATTCTGTGTTCTTTTCTGTATAGCAAAACATATAATGTAAAACCTGTCATTCTAACTATTAAATGTCCAATTCAGCAATTTTTTTTTTGCAATTCAAGATTTCTTTCCCACACCATTGTAAATGGGAATTGTTTTCTCAACATCATTTTTAATTGTTCATTGGAAATATATCAAAAGACAGTTTCTTTGTGTATATTGATCCTGAGTCCTGCAAATTGCTGAATGAATTCCCTTATTCAAGTAGTTTTTGTGGTGCTGGAGTTGGAATGTAGGTATTTTTTTTTTTTTCAGTTTTTAGAATTTATTTTACGGAGTTGTGAAATAGAGGCAGAGGCAGGGGGGATCTATGTTCAAAGCCAGTATGATCTACACAGTGAGACCCTGTCTCAAAAAACAAACCAAAAGGCCAGATGTGACGGCACACATCTTAAGTTCCAGCACTCAGGAGGCAGAGGTAGGTGGATCTCTGTGAGTTTGAGGCCAGTCTGGTCTACATAGTGAGTTCCAGGACAGCCAAGTCTAAATAAAGAGACCCTGTCTCAAGCAACAATTAAAAATTATAATTAAAAAAATTTGATTTTTATGTGTATGAATGCTTTGCCTGCATACATAATGTACCATGTGCATGCAGTGCTCATGGAGACCAGAAGAGGGCATCAGATCACCCAGGACAGGAGCTGCAGACAGTTATGAGCTGCTATTTGGGTGCTGGGAACTGAACCCTGGTCCTTTGGAAGAGCAATTTGTGCGTTTAACTACCAAGCCGTCTTTCTAGTCCCCAGTTGTAGCTGGAAGTTTTCCTGTCCTGACCACCCACCCCCCATCCTGGCAGCTGCTCCCAGTTTACCACACAGAGATTTAATATTATTTACAAATGCTCGGCTGATGGCTCAGGCTTGTTACTAGCTAACTCTTACATTTAAATTGACCCATATTTCTAGTTATGCTTTGCTACACGGCTCAGGGCTTGTCACCTCATTTTTCTATGTCCTGCTTGCTCAGCAGCTGCTGGTGTCTCCTTCTCTCCACCCCTCTTCATCCTGGTATCCTCTGTTTGATTGTCCCACCTAACTATATCCTGCCTTGGTATAGGCAAATCAGCTTCTTTATTAACCAGTGAGAGTAATACATACTCACTGTGTACAGGAGGATTATTCCATAGCACCCGGTGCTAAGAATTTTTTTTTTTTTTTTTTTTTTTTTTTTTGGTTTTTCGAGACAGGGTTTCTCTGTGTAGCTTTGCGCCTTTCCTGGGACTCACTTGGTAGTCCAGGCTGGCCTCGAACTCACAGAGATCCACCTGGCTCTGCCTCCCGAGTGCTGGGATTAAAGGCGTGCGCCACCACCGCCCGGCAAGAATTTTAAATCTGTAAAATGAGGCTGGGTTTGCTGGCACAAGCTCTGGGCCAGCTTGGTCTGTGTAGTGTAGTGAGACCTTCATTGAGAAACAAAGCAAAACAACACACACACACACACACACACACACACACACACACACACACACACACAAACCCCAACTACCCCAAATTAAATATAGAGGAGCCGGGTGGTGGCGCACGCCTTTAATCCCAGCACTCAGGAGGCAGAGGCAGGAGGATCTCTGTGAGTTAGAGGCCAGCCTGGTCTACAGAGTGAGATCCAGGACAGTCAAGGCTACATAAGGAAACTCTGTCTTGAAAAACCATAATAATAAAAACAACAACAATAGCAACAGTAATACATTTTTGAAGTAATTGTAGCTGAGTGTGGCTGAGGCATGAGTTTGAGGCCATGGTAAGACTTCCCCTAAAGACGAAGCAAAACAAAACTGAGGTGATTGTAAGTAGAAGTGACCTTGAGTAGAGCAAGGGTAACGTCCGTCCGTCTGTCCGCTTGTACCGTTACTGCCGTTCACTCCTGATCTGGGTCTCCAGTTTGGGTTTAGCGATGAAGAGCACAGTGGCCAGAGTTAGTGTCTCTGATTCAGTCTGCCGTGTTGTTGTAGGTGTGTTTGCTGTTGCTCTTTTCTGTGCTCTTCAGACCTTTCTCACTTCCTCTTCCCTAGTAGATTTCACAGATGATCCAGTCACCAGTCTGTGGTTTAGGACTACCTTGTACTAAGCATCAACAGTATTGGAGCAGAGGTCACGGAAACTTAGGCAAGTACTGTTGTCGAAAGGATTGTTTATTTGTTTATTTTTGTGTCGAGGAGGAGAATGGGGACTTGCTTTGTTGCCCAGGCTGGACTTGAACTTGGAGATGAAAGTGATCTTTCTATCTCAACCTTCCAAAGCTGGGACTATAGTTACCTGTTGATCTGCCTACCTTTACTTACGTGTGCATGTGTGCATGTGTGTGTGGGGGGGGCACTCGCGTGCCTTGGTGTGCATGTGAAAATCAGAGGGCAAGAAGCCAGAGCTGGTTCCCCTTTGACCATCAGGGAACTTTTTTTTTTTTTTTAAGATTTATTTATTTATTATGTATACAGTGTTCTGCCCGCAGATTTCATTATAGGTGGTTGCGAGCCACCATGTGGTTGCTGGGAATTGAACTCAGGACCTCTGGAAGAGCAGCCAGTGCTCTTAACCTCTGAGCCATTGCTCCAGCCCTCATGGGAACTCTTAACTCAGGTCCTCAGGCTAAGTGACAGGTCCCTTTACCATGGAGCCATCTTGCTGACCCCGCTTTATTTTTTAAATTATGAAAATAATGTGAACTCATGGCTACATAAACTTAAATAGTGCAAAATAAAATATATTCCATAAAAAGCATCTCTTTCCTTACTTGTATCTTTTTTTACCTTTTAGATTTTAAACAGTTTCTCTTAGAGTTAAATATTATGTTTAAGTGTTTTAAATATTAAAATATATTCATTGTCTTTTGAGTTGTGAGCCTAGCCTTGACTGGCTGAGCCATCTCTCCAGCCCGTTAAAATCCCTTTCTGTTCATAGTCAAGACTTCCGTGAGCAGCTGATGCTGGTGTATGGTGGTGTGTACGTTGAGAGGATTTGGCTTTTGCCTGTGAATGCCTTTGTTGTTGTGTTACTGTGCATGGTGCTGTTGACTCGTTCACTCCAGAATCAAACACGAAGTGCCATTTTATGTTCTGATGATGTAGTGAGCCTGTTAGGTTTATGCTTTGTTTGAAGACTAGGACTTAAAATTTATTGCACTATTATTTAAAAACTTTTATTTTGTGTGTGGTTGTTGCCTGTGTGTACCTGGTGCCTGCAGAAGCCGGAGTGCATCCGACCCCACAGAACTGGTGTTAGTTACACAGTTATGAATGTCCGTGTGGGTGCCGAGGACTGAGCTCAAGGCCCGGAAGAGCTGCAGGTGCTCTTAACCACCAGACCATCTCTCCAGCCCGGTTTATCTGTGTGTTTGTGTGTGTGTGTGGGGGGGTGGCACACATGCCACAGTTCTTTTCTTCCTTCCTTCGTGGTTCTGGGCATTAAAGGACAAGTTTGTCCGGGGGCAGAGCCATCTCTCCAATCCTGATTTTTTTTTTTAAATTTGAGACAGGATCTCACTATGTAGTCCTGGCCATCCTGGAGCTCGGTAGTTGACCAGGCTTGCCTCTGCCTCTGGAATGGTGGAGTTAAAAAGCTGATTTTGATAATTTTCTCTTAGAAACATCATCCACTTTCTCAGTAATTTCTGGTTTATTAACATGAATTGTCTAAGAATTACTAAATTTGATCTTTATACCTTTTCATTTTTATTTGAGTTAGAGGACTTAATTAGTTTATGACATTTATGTTGTGTGACTACAGTGATTCAGGGATGGAGATGTTGGGAAGGTACTCTACCACAGACTGTATCCTTAGCTGTGACGTCTTTATGTTGGTTTAAAGAATCGAAAACCAGGCCGGGTGGTGGTGGCACAGGCCTTTAATCCCAGCACTCCAGAGGCAGAGCCAGGCGGATCTCTGTGAGTTCGAGGCCAGCCTGGTCTGCAAGTGAGATCCAGGAAAGGCACCAAAGCTACACAGAGAAACCCTGTCTCGAAAAACCAAAAAAAAAAAAAAAAAAAAAAGAATTAAAAACCAGTGACAAACTTTTCTGGCTGAGTCATCCATTATAAGCCCTTGTCCTGTGAACGCGTCCAGTGAGAGTGCAGGCCCATGGACGTCCTTGAGCAGGTGAGTGGGCGTGGGCTGTGGTTCAGGTGTGATGTGGACTGCCCCTCCCCTGACTCTGGTGTTCTTCACGCCGCTGCGTCCCACTCACCCACCACTACTCTCTTGTGCTCACCCCTTTTTCTTGGATTCTGTTTTTTTATATTTTTCTAGGGTCCTCATGGGTGTGTGTATATGTCTATACACACAGTGTATGCATGCATTGCACATGTATGTGTACCTATAACTAACACTTGGGTTTTCCCCCTCTGAGGATTGAGATGTCTTCTGTTCGCAGCTGACTTAGAGTGAACATGGAACTAGGGGAGACTAGATAACATCTAGAGACCCTGCTTGGTGGTCATGTGGTTGCCGGGGAGGGTGGTAGAACGCTGTAAAGGCCTCTCTTTTGGTTGGTTAGAATTTCAGTGTTTTCTTCGGTGACGTTCAGTTTCCTCTAGACACAGCTCTTTTCTTTGCTGACACTGGCGTGTCCGGGTTGGTAGTCCTTGGCTGTCCACTTGGCTCCAGGTTATGTACTTGTTTGTAGTGTAGGTCAGCACCGTTGTTAGTCTCTCTCTCCAATAGCATCGCAGTGGCCGTCGGCTGTCCTCGAAGTTGAAGCGCGCGTTGCCGGGAATCGGGGCCCATCTCTCCTCCACCCTCTCTCCGCTATCCTCTTCTTCTGTGGGAGTTCTTGTCGGTGGCCTGCACGTCTACTTACTGTATTTACAGTCTTAGAGAAGAGTTCTCAGTAAGATGAACAGTAAATGGTTTTGTGGAGAATTTCAATGCTTGTTTCTCATTTCCTGAGGTTTGTTCTGTAGCACTGTGTCTGGACGGAAGCCGACATGTGGAACAGTAGAGAACCTGCACAGACATTGCAGTCAAGTCCAGAGTGTGGCTGGGCTGGTATTGACCAAGTTTGGGAAGTGTGGATAGTTAGTGCTGAGTACTGAAACTGTCCATCATGTTAGCTCTGCAGGGTTTGCACAGAAGTTTTACCAGCCCGTAAAACTTTTATGGCCCGGAAGGAATGCCAGCAATAAACAATGAATTCATAGCAACTTAGCTGGGCACGGAGCTGGTTGTCCTGACAGTGCCTCCGTTGGAGATGCTGCCCCATGGGCTACAGGGCTGGCACTCACGGGGTTCTGGGTTCTGCTTGGAGAATGTGTGCATGGGCACTTGGTCAGCAGTCTTCAGTGGTGTGTCCTCCAGACTCGTTTCTGACAGCCGCTGTCTCCCTTTACACCATGAGGTCTGATTTGACCTTCCCAGACACTTCTGGTTTAGTTGGGGCCCTCCCTCCATGGGGTGGGAAATTTGCAGTGAAGGGGAGCTGTCTGGAAGGGTATACTCCCCCTCCCTGTAGCCCTCCCCTTTCTTGTGCTGGCCAGATGTCCACCCAAGAGCTATAGGGCAGCTTCCTAGGATCCTCCTGTCTCATGGAACCACACAGACACAGGCTCTGGGGGGAGGGGAAGCCTTGTTTCTTCCTGTCTCCGGCCAGAGCACTCTCTGGGCCCGACCTCCACTGGGTAGGAAGGCTGTAGACTAGTTAGGAGGCAGTGACTGCCCCCTTTGCCAGTGGTGACTGGCAGGACCTCAGACCTGCTCCTCGGAGGGAGCAGAGGGAACAGAAATGTGTGGTGTCCTCCTAGCGTCCCCTGCCAGCAGTAGCGGACCCTTGCACAGAGTGTCTGTACAGCAAACACATGGGCTCATTGCGTGCTCTACACTACTGCTCAGGATTCCACTACTGCCTGGAGACCCTTCATTGCTGAAGGTAGTGAGGACTCCGTTTGTTTTGAAAAAGGATCTCATGCAGCCCAGGCTGGCATGAACTCCTCATCTTCCCACCTCAGCCACCATGCCCAGCAGGACTTGGCTTTTAAATATGGGCTTGAGCTTTGTGGTATAATTGAGTTTAGGAAAAACAAGTTGATGCTTGCCCATCTCTGTGAGCCGTGCTGTGTCCAGCTACCTCAGGTGTGTTTGTGGATAGCTCTTCCAGTTGCTAGATCTCCAGACACTTGCTGCAGATGAGTCCAGATGGCAGGCCTGGGCCGGGAGCCTCTTCCCACCAAGAGCGGTGTGTGTACCCAGGAGCAAGCACAGCGCCCTGCACTTGTCTGTGTGCTCCCTTCCATTATGTGTTGACTGCTTCGGTGTGGCTAGGGAGAAGTCCTTGGCACAGATCTAAACTAGGGTACGGTGTTTGTCTTTTCGTCAGCCTCATATGAAAGTCTTTTCCATATTCTAGACAGATACAAATCCCTTATCAGCTGTGTGGTTTGCAAATGCTTTTTGACTGTGCTTGTCGTTTCCTTCCCAGCCTCCCTTTTCAGTTTTTGATGCCCCCCCCCCCCAATGAGATGTTGCCTGGTGTACGTGCTCACCAGAGCTCTCGGCTCAGCCTTGCAAGTGTCTGGGACTATAAGTACACCACCTCCCGGCTCCACTGCCCCGCTCCACCACCCCGCTCCTTCTGCCTCTTCTTCCTTTTGCTTTTTTTGAGACAGAGTCCATGTAGCCCAGGCTGGCCTCAAACTTGTGGTCTCTTGCCCCAGCCTTTCAAATGCTGGTATTGTAGACGGGTGCCACCGTTTTCTTACTGCTGTCTCTTGTTTTAAGGTCTGAGGTGGAGGTCTGTGGTCGAGTGCGTCCTGGTACTCGGGACTCACTCTCCAGCACTGGGGAAGCTAGCCCACTGCCATTGGCTCCTGACGGACACTTTCAAACACGTTTTTATGCTTACAGTGTTTTGTTTGTTTTTTGACTTTTTGAGACAGGGTTTTACCAAGTAGTTCTGTGTAGCATGAATCTTAAAAAGTCTTATTAATAAAAACAAAACCTGGAGCCAGGTATTGGGGTCAATGCTGGGAAGATCAGAGAAGCAGAACAAGCCACAGCTAATCTCACCTCGCCAATTCCTCAGCTGATCCTGTTTCCTCAGACTGGATGCCTCTGAGTCCTCATCCAAATAGATCTCAGCTGAACTGTTGCTCAAAAGCCTAAAAGCTTAACCATCTAATTCCTCATTCTCATGCCTTAAATACCTTTCTGCTTTCTGTCATCAGTTCTGGGATTAAAGGCGTGAGTCACCATGCCTAGCTGTTTCCAGTGTGGCTTTGAACTCACAGAGATCCAGGTGGATCTCTGCCTCTGGAATGCTAGGATTAAAGGTGTGTGTGCCACTATTTTCTGGCCTCTGTATCTAGTGGCTGTTCTGTTCTCTGACCCCAGATAAGTTTATTAGGGTGCACAATATTTTGGGGAACACTATCACTACAGTCCTGGCCACTGTAGAACTTGATGTGCAGACCAGGCTGGCCTTGAACTCAGATCTGCCTGCCTCTGCCTCCTGCTCTTGAGAGCGTCTGCTGCCATGCCTGGCATGCTGTTTTGATGAAATCCAGTTTGTCTGGTTTGCTTGTGTTTTTGGTTTCATATCTAAAATTGTCTCCTAGCTCAAGATTACCAAGATTGGGACCGGTTCTATTGTTCTAAGTGTTTCCTAGTGTTAACTCTTGGAGGAGGTTGCCCCCCACTTCCTTACTGAAGAGGCCGTTCTTTCCTGTTGGACTCCTGGTGGGGGGTGTGCTTTTGAGTTCCCCGGGGGTGTGGTGGATTGTGCCTGGTTTCATGTGTGGATGTCCACACGTGTCCCACTCCACCTTATCTTTAGAGACGTGGCTGTTACTGAGCCTGGTGTTCACTGATGAAGCCACGTTGACTGGCCACACTCTGAGGCATCCTCCTGTCTCTGTTTCCCCAGCTCTGGAATTATAGGTGTGTTGGTGGTGTTTGTTTTATTTTTAAACATGGGTTTTGGGATCCAAACCTCCCCAGTGCATGCTCGCTCTCCCTCACATTACGTTACGATTGATTTACGTGTGTGGGGTGGGTGGGCCTGTGGAAGAGCGTCAGGTGGGGGCTGGGCTCTCTCCTACTCCGTTAGTCTTCTGACTCCGGTCATCGGCTTGGCGGCAATGCTCTGCTCACTGGGCCATCTCGCTGGTGAACACCCTTGCGCCTCACTTTCTTTTTTCTCTTTGAGACAGTTTGTAGCCCAGCCTGGCCTTGAACCCATGATGGTTTCTGCCTCAGCCACTCCAGCAGTAGGAGCAACGTGAGCTACTGTGCCCACCTTTAGCTTCACATGGTGCCGGAGATACTCAAGTGTATCCGGCAGTAATCTGCTCTTTTTTAGGTGTAGTGATAGTATTTATTATATGAACAGAACAGATTGCCCCTTCACCTGGTAGGGAACGTGTGGGTGTTTTTAGATTTTGATGATCACAGATAAAGGTGCTGTGAACATCTCTGTGTGTCCTTTTTGATAGATTCGTCCATTGTTTCTCTTAGAGTTACCTAGTCTGAATTCAGTCTTTGGGCTGCACCTGTGTTAGCCAGAGAGCTTCCTGCACAGGTTTGGGATGGTGGCAGCCAGATGTGCTTAGAGGAGAGTGAGATAATTTCCTGAAGTTAAACTTTTCCCTTCAACTAAGAGGCATGGCCCCTCTGACGGGCAGCGCTCAGAGCGGGCTCCTCCTACCGTGAGAAGCTGCTGTCACTTGTCTGTTCAGCAGCACAGGCTGTTTTGCTAATGTCATTTACTAATGATTACATTAAAAATAACCAAAAAAAGTCAGGAGCTAATTTTCCCTCTAGCTTTTAAATGGAAGCATTTTAGTGTTACAGGAAATATAAGACATGGATGTGGAAGATGAAAATAAATGGTAACACATATAAATACCAAGTGTTACCATGAACTTAGACCTCACATTTCCTCCTTCTGCTTAGATAGTATCCATCCTTCAGGTTTTGAAAATAACAGTGTGATATCCCTGACACTTATTGTTCAGAAAACAGGAACTGCCGTGAGCTGTGAAGTGGATTTACTACTTACCTAAAAATTAGGATTCTGTGAGCAAACGATTTTTAGAATATTAGGTGAGTCCTGCCTTTCGAGTCTTAGATAGGAAGGACTGTACGTCTGAGTCTTTGCAGGCTAGTGGTTCGTGGGGTCTGGAGAAATGCTTGTGTGGGTGGAGGGCTAGGATCCTGGCTGATCAGCCCCTTGGGTGCCAGAAGAAGCTTGGCCACATGAGAACTACCAGCAGACAGCCCCTGAATGGACTTACATGCCCCTTACCCTCAGATTTTCCGGATTACGGAAGTTTAACCACCCACGTTCGCTTTAGTTTGTTGATGCCTTGCAGACTCGCCCTTCTGGTTAATCTCCCTGCTTCCTTCCCGGTGCAGTCTCTGCTCTGGCTGCCGGTTTAGCAAGTGCACTTGGTCCTCAGCCTGCCACTGCTGTCACCAGAAGCATGTTAGAGAGTCCCTTGGGCTTAAGGATTGGAGCCAGAAGACCTCGGTTGTATTCTGTCAGACATCCCCAGCAACCAAAGTTGAATCTCCTTTTTGTCTTCCATTCACAGAAAACTCATGACCAGAGGCATTCTGGGAGGAAGAAGGGCAGACAGTTCCTTCCTCAGTGTCATGCCCTTCCTGTCGTAGCAGCCCCAGCCCATGCTAGTGTGGGAGCATCGCTGTGTGTTTAGAATGGCTCAGCCCAGTGCTGGGAAGGAAGGAGGAACCCAGTCTTGATTTCTCATCCTGCACCTGTACAGTACTTAAGTTCATTTCCCTTGTTGCTGCCCTGGAGACAGGCATTGTCCTAGGTTCTGTCTGCGTGCTAGATCTGTCCATTTGATCTGGGGAACCAATCTGTATTGCTTCTTGTCTGTAAAGTGATTGCATAGAACTTGAGGGTGGGGAATGGGTCAGTCGCCACAGTTTGAGGTACTTAGTTCACAATAATATTGGGATTAGAAAACTTTTTCTGCAGTGCTCTTGCTATTCTGTCTTGCTCACCTGCCAGTAGACTACACTCCATGGTACAAGATCCAACATGACTCTGTTGAGCATGCTGTGGAATCTGCCACTACCAGATAACCCCAGGGTCTGGCTATAAAAAACTGTGTGTGCGCCATCCTGGGAGGACATCACATATAAAGTCCACCAAGGGCTTTCCCCAGTAAATGTGGGCAGAGGTAAATCTGGACTGGGAGACTTTGTTTCTCAGATTAGATGTTAAGGGGGATGGTTAAATTGGGACAAACCAGGGGCCTTTGTCTCTGTGTCTCGGCTAGAACACACTGTTTCAGCAAAGGTGATTTGCCAGTTAGCTGGTGGATGCCGCAGAAGACCCCAAGTTCTCTCAGCATGCAGAGCTGGTTCTTTTAATTTCACCCTCAGGGTGAATGATTCCAGATATTGAGTGAAATTCTTTGCATTTGAAGAGTGGTAGAGGTGAAGAGGGGTGGGAGTCCAGAGTTTGGGGAAAGGCCTGGAAAAGTATGTAGTGGGGAAAGGAAAAGAAACCACAGCAGCTTCCTTCTGGAGCAGCAGTGGTTTTATGATCTGTTCTCCACTATTAAGCTCTTCATTCCCAGTACTAAATGGAAGAAACAGACAGACGGCCTGCTGAATTCAAGACTCTCTTACTGAATTACATTTTGGAATGAGTTGGTGTCACAGGGTAACAGAAACAAGACGTTCCCCCTTGTGTCTTGGCTGGTCAACCCCAAAGCAGGAAGGTGGCTGTGGGGGAAATTCGGAAGCTAACTGGAAAGGCCCTTGTGACAGGGATGTGACCATCTAGCCTTCGCCTCTGCTTGGACTGTCCTAGCCTGTCCCCTGAGACCAGTACCTGGTGCCTGGGAGAAGATGGCCCCCAGGGACCGACACAGTCAGATCTTTGATTTAGTCTTGGCCTGGGGTCGAAGCTCTGCTGTTTCCTGTGTGATGTGGCCACAGCCCTTAGTTGTCTACCTGTCAGATGGGGATGCTGCAGCACAGCCACATTGCTGGTGGTTGGGGTGGGTAGCAAAGTGTTCTGTGCACTCTAATTCACATCCGCTCACAGGCTGTGTCATTTCCATGGCAGGTTGTTCCACGCTTGTGTTTCCTTTCCATGCTCAGCTCAAGTTTTGCCCCGTGTCTGTCTTTGTAAAACAAGGTCAAACAAAACATTATTAAAGCTCTTACATTAAAGATTCTTCTTGCACTGGGCGGTGGTGGCAGAGACTGGTGGAGCTCTGTAAGGCTACGTGAAAATAAGTACATATTTTCCAAAATATTTTGTCCCATTTTCCCCCAAAGCAGCAGGGCACCGGACCTTACTGTGTCCTCTGGTACCTCTCTATTGTTGAGGTTCTTGGGAGGGCTCCACTCCCCACCCAGCGAGTGTCCGTCAGGATGACACTGAGGGCCTCTTACCACAGGGCTTCAGGGCTGGGAGGATGGCTCAGTGCAGTGTGAGGACCTGAGTTCTCAGCACCTGTGACAAGCAGGGTGTGGTGACACACGCCTGTAGCTCCGGTGCTGGCAGGGCAGAGAGACAGGTGGATCCCTGAGGCCTCTGGCCAACCAGTCTAGACAAAGCGGAGCTCCAGGTTCAGTGAAAGAATCAAAGATGGCATCTGATGTTGACTTGTGGCCTCCACTCATCCATCCACTAATGAGTGCGCGTGCACATGTGAGACACACACACACACACACACACACACACACACACACACACATACACACATGCAAACACTCACGCATGCACACGCAAGTGCATGTGCACCATACACACAGGTTGGGGTGTCTAAAGCATTGTAAGTCACAACTTCCTGAGTGCTGCCGCCCTTGCTGCTCCAGACTCGAGCATTCCACTTCTAAACTACCAGTGTTTTGTTGTTATTTAACATTTGTTTACTTATTTTGTGTGTGTTTGGCCGGGGGCTGGTTATGGTACAGACCACAGTGTAGCACAAATCTAAAAGAGTCTATTTAATAAAATCAAACCTGAGGCCAGTTATTGGGGTGAATGCTGAAAGATCAGAGAAGCAGAACAAGCCACAGCTACCTCACCTCACCGGATCCTCAGCTGATCCTGTTTCCTCAGACTGGATGCCTCTGAGTCCTCATCCAGAATGAATCTCAGCTGAACTGCTGCTAGAAGCCTGAAAGCTTAACCAGCCAAATGCTTCTAGTTTCTGGTCTTCACACCTTATATACCTTTCTGCTTTCTACCATCACTCCCTGGGATTAAAGGCGTGTGTCACCATGCCTGGCTGTTTCCAATGTGGCCTTGAACTCACAGAGATCCAGAGGGATCTCTGCCTCTGGAATGCTAGGATTAAAGGCGTGGGCTACCACTGCCTATCCTGTTTAATATTGTGGCTGTTCTCTTCTCTGACCCCAGATAAGTTTATTAGCGTGCACAATATTTTGGGGAACACAATACCACCACACCACGGAGTGCATGTGGAGGTCAGAGGACAGCCTGGAAGAGTTGGCTCTCTTTCCACTGTGAGGGTTCCAAGGATGAAACTCAGGTCATCAGCCAGCCTGGCAGCAAGCACTTTCCCCTACCCAGCCATCTTGCCGACACCCAAAAGCCGTCAGTTTGTACTCGGCACCATGGGCCTCTGGGCCCTTTTCAGCGTGTCTTTGGTTAGCTGGCAGAACTCCCGGGGAGACAGAGTTCAGGGAAAACATCCTGGCTTCTAGTTACTAAATCTCTACCTTCTCCCAGCAGATGCTGTGGGCCAGTGAACTGGTTAGGGTTTTGTCAGCTTGACAGAGCTGGTTCATCTGGGAAGAAGGAACCTCAGCTGAGAAAATGCCAACATCAGATTGGCCTGTAGGCAAGGCCAGGGGAGCATGTTCTTGATTAATGGTTGACATGGGAGGGTCCAGCCCACTGGGCAGGTGGTCTTGTGTTCTATAAGAAAGCAGGCTGAAGATGCCAGCTGGTGGTGGTGCATGACTTTAAACCCGGCACTCAGGAGGCAGAGGCAGGCGGATCTCTGTGAGTTTGAGGCCAGCCTGGTCTACAGAGTGAGATCCAGGACAGGCACCAAAACTACACAGAGAAACCCTGTCTTGGGGGGAAAAAAGAAAGAAAAAAAAAAAAAAAGCAAGCAGGCTGAGTGAGTCATGGAGAGCAAGTCAGTAAGCACCATCCTCCATGGCCTCTGCTTCAGTTCCTGCTCCGGGTTCCTGCTGTAAGTTCTTGCTCTCACCTCCCTGGGACAGTGTGCATGTGGCTGGGTCACTGCCTCCTCAGAGGGTTCAGGTGGGGTGCACCATCTTTGAGCAGGAAGTCAGGACACTGCTAGGTGATGTGCATCAGTGAGGTGATGGGGGAGGGGCTTGTTGAACAAAGCAGCTTCAATCAAGTGGGTGTGAGTGGAGAGAAGGAACCTGACAGACATGGAGTGCAGCCAGTGAGAGGCGTGAATTGGTCTGGAATTTAGGTGTGAATGGCTTCATAGGGGCATAGGCTGCCCCTCCCATGACTGTATACTGCTGGAATGAAGGTTTCCCATCTGGGGTTGACTCAGCTCAGCCTCCCCGCCCCAGTGGACTTTCACTGCCCAAGCTTGTAGCTGGCTTGGCTCCTGACTCACTGTTAAAAAGCTTCTTCTCTACTCTGAAGTCCCATGTTGAGCAAAGTTCACATTCACTGTTTGCTCACTAAGAGTGTTGCAGGTCTGCAGGTCCACGTCCGTTTGGGCGGGAGGGTTCTCGGGTAGGGAGCTAGAGCCAGGTGCCACTGGGGCTTCTTGGAAGAGTCAGATCAGTTTTCTCTAGCTGATGGTCATGGTGGAAGATTTGTAGTTGCCTGCCTGGGAGGCAGATGGCTGTCACTTTACAAATATCTGGTTATCTGTACAGTGAGTGCGGTTTTTATCATTTGAGCACAGTTTTCAGAACTCTTACGGTGAGTATTAATCTTTTGTGCCCTCACTAGGAGCAGGTGCCTCCAAGGAGCCGCCCATGTGCCAGGGGCCACCCTACGCTCCTGAAGGGAGCCAGGCTCCCTGTGTCTCTATGATTCTGTCAGCTCTTCCCTTTGCCTCCTGTAGTTCTTCTGGGCAGAGCTTTCTTGTCTACAGGAACACTGGGCTTCAGTCTTTCTTAACAGTTTGGATCTCATGTTTATCAGTAGTTCCTCTTTTTGTGTGTATGTTCTTGTGGGAGTGTGCCTGTGTGTGAACATGAAAGGCCAGAGGAGGATATCAGGGGTTCTCCTCTATTGCTCTGTGCCTTTTTGCCTTGAGACTGGGTCTCTCGTTGAAGTGGAAGTTTGCCTTTTTGGCTAGGTTGACTGTCTGGTCATTGAATTCCTAGGACCTGCCTGTCTCTGCCCTTTCTGCTGGGGCACACAGAGCCATGCCTGCCCAGCAAGCAGTATTATTTACTGAGCCATAGTAGGTATCCTGAAACTCACTTTGTAGACCAGGCTGGCCTCGAACTCACAGAGATCCTCCTGCCTCTGCCTCCCAAGTGCTAGGATTAAAGGCATGTGCCACCACTGCCTGGCTTCATAGTAGGTATCTTGATTGATGAATTCAATCAATCTTTTGGGCAACAAGAGAAGTTCAGAGGGTCAATAGAGATCTACAGCTCAGTGTAGAACACTTGCCTGGGACTCTAGATTTGGCCTCTAGCTCTGCAAAAAGAGGAAAAGTTCAGTGTGGTTTAGAGAAATGGCAAGTTTACCCGCGTAGACTTGGCGGTGTAAGCCTTCCACACAGAGAGGTAAATCTCTCTTTGGTGGCTTGTCAGTGTGACCAGTTTGTGGCTGTACTGGGGAGAAAGCAGTGGTTAACCCATGGGAGGGAGACCTAGACTCCAAGTTCACTTTGTGAGGGGGTCTTGGTGTGTGGGAGTGTTTCAGGGCTCCTGGAGTCTAAGGCCAAGAGCGCTGGTACTGGAGTGAGCCATCGAGGGCTGGTTCTAAGTTAAAGCTGTGAGTGCCCGTCCCTCCCGGCCCTGCACTTGCAGGGTCCCTGTGGGCATTTACTGACCTGGCAGCATTTAGTGTTTAGATATAGACAGGTATAGATAGACTATGCAAGAAAGTTCTGCTGTAGTTTGTTTGTAAGACAGTCTCTCTCTGTGTAACCCATCGTAATGCCTCTGCCTCCTGAGTCTTGGGTTACAGGTGTTCATCTCTGCCCCTCACACAGTTCTGTTCTTGAAACTTAGAATTGTTGCATGTGGTCTTCCTGCTCCATTTATGACGTGTGGGTCTCACTGGGAGAGTCAGCGCCGTCACCTGAATGTCTGCCTTTTTTAGCCTGTGTTGTGTGAGCTGGGAAGATGGATGCTCTTCAGAGGACCAGGGTTCTATTCCGAATACCCACACGGCAGCTCACAAACCTCTGTAACTTCAGTTCTGGGGGATCTGACACTGTCTTCTGGACTCTGGGGACTGCACATATGTGGACACAAACACATGCAGGCTGAACATCCATATATAGAAATAGTTCTTTTTGAAACATGGTCTCTCTGTTTAGTCGTGGCTGTCCTGGAACTCACTCTGTAGACTAGGCTGGCCTTGAACTCACAGAGATCCACCCGCCTCTGCCTCCTGAGTACTGGGATTAAAGGCATGTGCTACCACCGCCCGAGGAAAATATGTTTTAAATAAAGATATGATTATTTTTATTTTATATGTATGTATGTATGTTTTGCCTGCATGTAAGTATGTGTACTGCTTAAATACCTGGTGCCTGCAGACTATGGAAGAGTGCGTCAGATCCCCTGGAGTTGCTGATGATTATGAGCTACTGTGTAGGTCCTGGGATTGAACTCAGCTCCTCTGCAAGAACAAGTGCTCTCAAATGCTGAGCCTCTTTCCAGCCCTAGTGTTCTGAATTTTTTTTTAAAAGTACAAAACAGCAGTAAAATGCTGTCTTAGGGTTTCTGTTGCTGTGAACAGACACCATGACCACAGCAGCTTTTAAAAGGAAAACATTAAATTGGGGCTGGTTTACAGTTTCAGAGATTTAATGTCCATTATCGTCGAGAGAAACATGGCAGCATGCAGGCACACGTACGTGGTGTAGAGAAGGAGATGAGAGTTCTACATCTTGATCTGCAGGCAGCAGCAGATTGTACCACACTGGCATAGATTAAGCACAGGAGACCTCAAACCCCACAGCAACACACCTGCTCCAGCAGGGCCACACCTCCTAATGTGGCCAAGCATTCAAACACATGAGTCTGTGGGGGCCACACCTATTCAAACCTCCACAAATAATGTAAGAAAAGACAGTCACTTTGTCCCCTTTACACTTGAAAGTCCTGTAGCGTTAACTTTTGTTGCTTGATTTTTGTGGTTCTGGGGGCGTTCTCTGCCTCTCATCCCAGCCTGACATCACTGGATCTTCCACTTCAGTAAGTCATGCTCTTGCTCACCAGGTTGCTGGGATGTATGCTCTGGTCCCTGAGGTGTCCAGGTGCATCCCGCTCCTCCGCTCCTCTAGGACTGGGACCCATCTAATTTGTCCTGGTTTTCTCTTGAGGCATTAGTGGCAGTGTTCATCTGACGAGTGTGGCTGTCCCCACTTTTTAAACTTCTCTTCTTAGCTACAAATGACCATTAGAAAAAGTGTTTAAAGTGGCTTAGTAATGGTTTTAGACTTAGAGAAAAGTAAATAACAAGTATTTGAGAGTAAGTTCTAACATGATATTCCCTGACTCTTGACTAGTATTTCCTGTAAACACAGGTATTTTTTGTAACCCTAAGACAACTGAAGTATCATGAAGTCAGCCTTAATATGTCACTGCCTGCTCCTTTTGGGACGCAGGTAAGGTCTTGAGTATCCCATTTTTCCCAGCTGAAGAACATTTTTTTGTTTTTTAGAGACAGGGTTTCTCTGTGTAGTTTTGGTGCCTGTCCTGGAACTTGTTCTGTAGAGCAGACTGGCCTTGAACTCAGAGATCTGCCCGCCTCTGCCTCCCAGTGCTGGGATTAAAGGTATGCGCCACCACCGCCGGCTTGAAGAACTTACTGATTTTGTCAGTACCGACTCCCTGGTTTGCGGTGTGTGCCGATGGTTTGTTACCACCGTGGACCATCTCTCCTTGAGCTCGTCTTCACACTGCAGGCTGCTCTGGCTTGCCTGAGGAGACCGGCTCCTTTGGAGGATATTGAGAAACTGAAACCTGGTATTAGGAGCTCATTTTTGCTGGAGTTTCTGTTTCTATGGCCCTCGGGAGATAGAGCTTGATTAGATGTCTGTGTACACCCATTTATGACTGTGCTCATTTCTATATGTCTGTCTGTGCCTCAGTGTGTATATTTGAGGCAGGATCTCACTGTCTGTCTGTATAATGGAAGTGGGGAGTCATGCTGACCCTGTTGGATTCCCCCCACATGCTCCCATTGCCTTCCTGTCCTTCCACCGACTTTGTCTAGGTCTGTGTATTTACGTGATCACTCCCAAGTCTATACCAGCTCACCCCTCCATCCTCAGCCTCTCCCCAGTACAGAAGTCTTCCTTGCTCTGTCACCCAGAGTGTGAGCTCTGACTCCTTTATTTTTTGACCTAAAGAAAGTGCTAGATGAGGCTGAGAGATGGCTCAGTGGTTAAGAGCACTGGCTGCTCTTCCAGAGGACCCGAGTTCAATTCCCAGCACCCACATGGCAGCTCACAACTGTCTGTAACTCCAGTTCTAGGAAACCTGACACCTTCACACCAATACATGTAAAATAAATAAAAAAAGAAAGAAAGTGCTAGATAAACCCTCAAGGGCTTTCCTTCCAGGCGCCATTGTGTGTCTCACTTGGTTTACATTGATTTCCTGGTTTTACTCTTGTATTTCTTTACCTTGTCTCATTCTCCTCTTAGGTTTGTTTCTGTAGTTGTCCAGGTTATCAGGCTGGTCCTGGTCACTCCATGTCAGCCTTTTGAGGACACCTGGGCAGGACTGTTGAAATGCACAAGCAACAGACAAAAGTTTGTCAAAGGGTAGAAAGAAAGCTTGACAAGACACTTAAGTAACCTTAGGGCGGGCATGTGGAAGGGTGGCCTGAAGGGAGGGAGAGACCTGGAGGGGACATCCTGGGCGTGGGCTCCAGCGGGGAAGGACTTTGTGTGCAGAGAGAAGAAATCTATTCCCTAGAGCGTTGAGTGACCTCTAAGGTGGCGCAGGCGCCGGGTTGTTACCAGGCATCT
This sequence comes from Peromyscus maniculatus bairdii, assembly GCF_049852395.1. Taxonomy (NCBI): domain Eukaryota; kingdom Metazoa; phylum Chordata; class Mammalia; order Rodentia; family Cricetidae; genus Peromyscus; species Peromyscus maniculatus. Next base: position 83,476,539 of record NC_134865.1, on the reverse strand, counting down.
GATCTGAGTCTGTGGTGGAGGCTGGAGCTTTTCTCTGGACCCCACAGTGAGGGTAGCTTCTGCCTGAGGAGGGAAAATTGAACAGAATTAGGCAAATCATGTTCAGACTACTTAATGCATGTGGGTGGTTAAAAACAAGCATTAAAATCTGCATTTCACACCTGCTAAGAGATGAACAGTAGGTGGCATAAAGGATTAAATGGTTTTGAAAGCCCTTTAACAGAAAATAGGATTAAATAGGATCTCCAAAGGATTAATTGGTTTTCTAAACCTTAATAAAATGATAGGAGAAAAAAGAACCAATTAAAATTTATTAAGATAATTTTTTGCCCTGCCTCAAAACCAAAATGAATAAACATATAAGTATGATTTTCCTTAAACACTTTGTATAAAATGAAAAACAGTGTCATTCGTTAAAAAAAGGCCACAGTGTAGAAGAATTCCATTTACAGCCGTTATGTCTTGACGGAATGAGGGTAAAGCATCCCCGTGCCCAGCAGGAAGAGCAGCGTGTGTAGGGTACAGAGCACACCGGTGGCTTACTAACCCAGCCCACTGGAGGGTTTCAGCTCTCCAGGTAGCGTCTGAGAGCCGTGGTATTGAGAGTGTGGTCTGGGTTAGGTTTGCTTGGGAAGGCGTCTTAGGAGCTATACAACATTTCTGTGTTCTTTGGAGAGTCCAGGAATTTCATCCTCAAAATTAATTAAAATAATAAAAAGATAGTGTGTATGCAAATGATCATTGTAAATGTATTCACTCTATGAAAATAATATTTATTAAAATTAACGTATTCAATAGACTCAACTCATAAGTCTACTAAAGCAATCATTGACTGATATAAAACATGAAAATCACAAGTAAAATAAAAACAGAACAGAGGTTTGTAAGCAGTCGGTTAGTCCAGGAACAAGAACTGAAGTGGCAGTGTGGGCCAGTTCAGTATGCATGTGAGACTTATAGGTGGAATTCCCTTTGCTCCCCGAGTGCTTCTGTGTGACGGACGCGCTGCTTGTGTGACGGCCCTCAAGCTTGTGCGCCTGGTTCCGTGGGGTCCAGAAAGCCCTCTGCTGTTGGCATTTGTGCTCTCGGTGGCTTGTGGGTAGGTGACCGGCACCCTTCCCTTCCCAGACACTTTTTTCCCCTGGTTTATAACAGAAGTCTGGTCCCTGTTTCTCCTCACAGTAGGGTGGAAGGTGCTGTTTGGTTTCCCTAAAAGAAACCAAGAGGTGGTCTCCAGTGGCTGTCTAAAAGACTTGTTTTCTTCGGGGATTTTAAGAATGGTTATTTTTGGTGATATTTGAAAGAAACAAGCATGAACTGTAGATGACCCTTTAAGTTCTAACTTGAGGGTTTTCCTGTTAGACTGGCCTTAAAACCCAGGCTTTGTGTGTTCTGTTTTCTGAACTCTGTGCTGCTGGCGTTGCTGGTGATGGACTAGAGCCCACTGCTCAGCCTCTGAAGAAAGCCCAGAGTCGTCTGTTGCTTCCAGTCTGTTGTTCTGGGAACAGCAAACAATAGTGATTGACCGTAATAGTCCTGAGCACCTGTGTAAGGGAGAATACAGAGAAGTAAGGTCAACGACGTGGACGTCAGTGTAAAGTTTAAAATGTCATGTTATTCATTTTGACAGAGCTAGTTTCAAATATTAATCTGTCCGGTTTCCCAACCACCTAATGTTCTAGAAACTTTAGAGTAGCCGGGCGATGGTGGCGCACACCTCAGGAGGCAGAGGCAGGTGGATCTCTGAGTTCGAGGACAACCTGGTCTATAGAGTGAGTTCCAGGACAGTCAGGGTTACACAGAGAAACCCTGTCTCAAACAAACAAACAAACAAAAAAATAAAATAAAATAAAAAAAATAAAAAAGGAGGAGGAGAAGAAAGAAAAAGAAACCTCTAGTAATTAGGCCAAATAGAAATGTGGGTTTGGGCCGGGCGGTGGTGGTGCACGCCTTTAATCCCAGCACTCGGGAGGCAGAGGCAGGCGGATCTCTGTGAGTTCGAGGCCAGCCTGGACTACCAAGTGAGTTCCAGGAAAGGCACAAAGCTACACAGAGAAACCCTGTCTCGGAAAAACCAAAAACCAAAAAAAAAAAAAAAAAAAAAAGAAATGTGGGTTTGGGTCTGCCGGTGAAAGCAGGCAGCATCCGCAACCAGCCTACTTGCCAGGTGGGCAGACTGGGCAGGAGGGAGACTGGTTAGGAGCACACTTCTCCAGAGCCGCAGTCCAGCCTCGTTTGTGGCATTCGCTGTGTCCTGGGAGAAATGAGCACCTCTCTGTGTGAGTTTCCTGGGATGACCATGCCTTGTCATATTGGTGGAGGTGGGGGCGGTGCTTAAAGTGGCAGAGCCTGTCACAGTTGTGAGGGCTAAAAGGCCAAAGTCAAGGTTTGGTCTGTTGTTTCCTTGAAGGCCCAGGGAGAAACGTGTTTGCCTGCCCCAGCTCCCAGTGGCTACCAGTGTTCCGCGGTGTTAACTGGTTTGGGGCTCTCTCCCTCTATCTTCTATTTTCATGTGGCCATTTCTCCTTCCTGCCTCTGTCCAAATTGTCTTCCTATAAGAACACCAATCTTGTTGGCTTTAGGGCCTACCCTGTTACAGTATATGACTTCATGCTAACTTGGTTATATCGGTGAAGACATAAAGAAAGTCGCATTTTGGGGGAACACTTCATCCCATTACTACACCTTCCAAAAACCCAGCTATTTACTCCTATAAAACATGGACAGTAATAGAGTTACTCTAAAGAGTTGGTGTGAAGAATACATACATAGTAACATGAAGTGTCTGACTGGCAGATGTCTCCAGCAGAGCTCGCCTGTCTTACCAAGGACCATTTACAGCTCCCTGAGAATGCTAAAGGCATCTTTGAGTCTCACTGTCCTGCAGGAGTCTCCTGTTTCCATAGCTGCCCCATAGTTCCTGCGTCACACAAGTAGGGACCACAGAAACACCCCACCCAGCACTCTGTGATCATTCGACAGAACTGTCCCTTATGATGTTTGGGGACATGCCAGTTGCTCTCTCAGTGGACCAAGCTTGGATCTGACCAGGAAATTTAGTTTTGGATTTTTATATTTAAACCAGGAGCTTTTCACAGCAATGGTATTTGCTACAGTAGATACTGAAGTGTATAACTGTTGACAAACATCCACATTCAGAGAAACTTATAAAATGCGGTGTGGTGCTACCTCCATCGTTTAGGTTTTAATGGAGTGTTAGTGTGCTGGACTCAATTGGCATTTTTCTTTCTACTTACAGCTAAGCCGTTCACACAGCTTGTGAAGGACATGCAGCTTCATCGGGAAGACTTTGAGATCATCAAAGTGATTGGAAGAGGGGCTTTTGGTGAGGTAAGAGGGACTTCCTCTTCATGGCCTGGGCAGCGCCACCTCCATACTTCTTGGGCACCTGTCCACTGGCATCTTCTGGGAAGCTCTGGTGGGTAAACTCTGAGAAACAAAGTAAGAAAACAAAGTTTATGAGTGGTGAATTACCCTGCATATTTTAGGGCCTAAAAAATAGTTTCTTGGAGATAGAAGTTTTCAGTTTGTTGATTGAATTTTTTTTTTTTTTTTTTAATTCTCTGTCTTTCCTTTTTTGTTTCTTTGCTTTGGGGGGAGGGGGTGGGGTATCAAGATCTCATATAGCCCAGACTGGCCTTGAACTCACTATGTAGCTGAACTTTTGATCCTTCTCTTTTTGCCTCCCAAGTGCTGGGATTCCTGGCTCTTGACATTTTCCTAAAACTGCAGGAGGGGCTAAGTGAGATCCTGTTCTGTCTGTCTGTCCCGGGCACCTTTCTCTTTTCCTCCAGGGCCGTGCACTGTAGTGAGGTCTGACCTGATCCCCTAGCTTGCTTTGGAAGTGCATGTTAATCACTGAGGAAGAGTCGAACAGTAACGAGGCGATGCATCACACTGGCTGGGCGTTGTCTCTGCCTGACAGTGACCCCGTCAGGCATTACCCACTGGGTACTGCTGTAGAGGGCTGCCAGGCAGTTGATGTAGCACAGGGGGGGATCCACTTTTCTCATTTAAAAAAGCAAACAAAAAAAATGAAGGAAAGTAGTTTAGAGAGTGGCTGCTTCTCTCTGGGGTCCCATCTGACTAGAGTCTAAACCAGCTCAGTGTTGGAGGTCTGGCTGTGATGGACTCTGTGTCTCCCCATTCCTCCCTCTGCCTTCCCATATCTCCTCTCCAGACCCACCTCTCTCAGCCCTTTCCCATCAAGGGGAGAAAGGCATCCCGTCCCCAGTGGCTTTTCCACAGCTCCAGGCCTGTCTTAGTCCCGCTCTGGATAATTACATACAGAGTGCACAGATTTCAGCACATGGTTTGTGCCTGAAGGAGGCCTGTGCCTCTGGAACTAGCACCCAGTGAGATTTCTGTCTGGTAAACTCAGCCAGCTTCCACCCAGCCCACTGTTTGCCTGCAGTGGTGAGGCACCCACCACAGCCAGAACATCCCTGCTGGAGGGAGCACACACCAGATGGAAGCAGAAGGGAAATCCTTTGCCAGGACAGTTACAGTGTTTGCCCATCGTGTGTGTACAAGTGTGTGTGACACTTTGGGGGAGGGTGTTGAGAGCTTGTTGAGAGCTTGTTGCAAAGCTCGGGTTTTAATGAGTTTCAGAGATGGCACTTAGCAGTATAGGCGTCTCCCAGGTTAAGAGAACCAAATCTCCTTCCAGGCTGGGCCTGCCCTCTGTCTTCTCCCCTCTCTCCCTCTCTGTGATGCTGGACTCAGCCCAGGGCCTCTGGAAGGCCTTGAAATGTTTTCTTCTTTTTCATTTTTTGTGTTTGACGAGTGGTGTCACTATGTGGCCCTGGCTGTTATGGAACTCGCTCTGTAGACCAGGCTGGCCTCAAACTCACAGAGATCCACCTGCCTCTGCCTCTGGGTACTGGGATTAAAGGTGTGAGCCACCATATCTGGCTATCTTTTGTTTTAAAGATTTTATTACTTTGGTTACATGTGTGTTATATGTAAGGCTATATGAATTTATGTGCACTGCCTGCATGCACAGCATGGAGGCCAGAGGGTGTCAGCTCTCCTCAGACTGGAATGACAGTGTGGGCCACCTGGTATGGGTGCTGGGAACAGAACCTGGGTCCTCTGCAGGAGCAGCTCTTAACTGCTGAGCCTTCCCTTCAGCCCCTTGGCCTTGCACCTTTTACCACCGCCACTGCCCCCAATTCCCGTGAGGTATATTAGCTCATACCTGTAATGCCGCAGTTGGGAGACTAAGGCAGGAGGATTGCTGTGAGTTGAGTACAACCTGGGCTATATAGTCCTATCACAAAAAACAATAAATAAAGAAAACTGCAAATTAAAAAACAAAAAATAAGCAAACAAAAACCTGTAGCTTGAGTTTTTCTGCCTTGCCCACAGTCTGGACAAACCTCTGTCACCCGCCAGTCCCACAGCCGCTCAGACCCAACCAAGTAAACACAGAGACTTATATTGCTTACAAACTGTATGGCCGTGGCAGGCTTCTTGCTAACTGTTCTTATAGCTTAAATTGACCATTTCCATAAATCTATACCTTGCCACATGGCTGGTGGCTTACCGGCGTCTTCACATGCTGCTGGTCATGGCGGCGGCTGCAGTGTCTCTCTGCCTCCGCCTTCTGCTTCCCAGAATTCTCCTCTCTCCTTGTCCCACCTACTTCCTGCCTAGCCACTGGCCAATCAGTGTTTTATTTGACATACAGACCATCCCACAGCAAAAACCCTCTTCTCTTTGTGTACTCTTGTTATCCTTTGGTGGCCTCAACATCATCCGTGACTGTCCTCCCGGGTCCCTGTGGCCTGGGCTTTGCACCCAGACCTCCTTGCTCAGTCCCCCAGCCAATCTGCTCGTTTTCCTGTGGCCATACACCCTTAGGTTTCCTCTGTCATAAACTAAACCTTTGGCCTCTGACTGAGGTTACCGCAGCCTTATGTCCCTGAAGTGTGCCAATCTTTGTACCTGACTCTGGAAGCATTGAGCAAGTCACAAAAGGTGTGGACAGTTGCCAATCATTGTTGGGAGACATTTTCTTCCTGTCTGATCCGTTGAGGTTTGTGTTTGTGAGCATGTCTTATGGGGCACAGTCTTCAGTGTGCTCCCATCAAATCAGAGTCCTTGGCATGTCCCTGTCTGTCATTGTTATCACAGTGCTCAACTCCTCTTCAGCCTCTCACAAAGTACCTTCTGGGGTAGGCTTTCACATGCCACCAGTCTGCCTGTCTGCTCTGCACCTCCTGAGACCCTGTCCTCGGGTGAGAACACACACAGACCGGGTGTCCTAGTTAGGGTCACTGAGAGCAAAGCAGATTGGCTTACACTTCCACATCAGTCCGTCATTGACTGCTCAGGACAAGAACTCAATCAAACAGGGCGGGAACTGGAGGCAGGAGCTGGTGCAGAGGCCATGGAGGGGTCCTGCTTACTGACTTGCTCCCTATGGCTTTCTCAGCCTGCTCTTATAGAACCCAGGACCACCACAGTAGCCTGGGCCTTCCCATATCATTCACTAATTAAGAAAATGCTCAACAGGCTTGCGTACAGCCAGATCTAATGGAGGCATTTTCTTTCTTTATTTTTTTGTTTTTTCGAGACAGGGTTTCTCTGTGTAACAGTCCTGGCTGTCCTGGAACTTGCTCTGTAGACCAGGTTTGCCTCAAACTCACTGAGATCTGCCTGCCTCTGCCTCCCAAGTGCTGGGATTAAAGGCATGTGCCACCACTGCCCGGCTGGAGGCATTTTCTCAATTGAGGTTCCCTCCTCTCAGATGACTTTAGCTTGTGTAAAGTTGACATCCAACTATCCAGCACACCTGGACTGTACTGGTGTTTGATGTGCAGATGGGTCTCTAGGTAATCACCGTTGTAGGGTCAGGGCATGCTTTCCTGCTGCCCCGTCTCCATCTCAGGAACATGACCCCCTGCCCCCAGAAGGAGGCTTTCGAGGTGTATCTGAGGAATTATGGAGCCAACAGTGGACCTGACCCTGGGCAGCCCTTGGTTCTCATGGACACCTCCTCCTGGTGACCACACTAGGTACAGTGCCTGTTATCCGGGAAGGACGAGAGAAGTTTGGAGCTGGAGCCCAGCCACTCTGCCTGCTGGAGTCATGTTAAAAATCAGATGAACAGCCGGGCAGTGGTGGTTCTGTGTGTGTGTGGGGTGTTGCTAGAGAGAGAGTCCAGGGCCTCGTAAGTGTGAGTCAAGTGAAGTGCCACTGAGCCAAGCCCCAGCCCCAGGGACTCTTTTCAGAGGACACTACACACAGGACATACAGTTGGTTTTTTGTTTGTTTGTTTGTTTGTTTTGGTTTCTCGAGACAGGGTTTCTCTGTGTAGCTTTGTGCGTTTCCTGAATCTTGCTCCAGGCTGGCCTTGAACTCACAGAGCTGCCTGACTCTGCCTCCTGAGTGCTGGGACTAAAAGCTTAATGCCACCACCTCCTGGCAACATACAGTTAATTTAAAACAGGGTTTGGTTTTGGGGTTTTTTTTGTTTTTTGTTTTTTTGTTTTTTTTTTTTGGTCTCCTTTTTTCTTCCAGCACAGGACCAGCATGAAATATTAACTTTGTTCTCGTGTTCCAAGGTCAATTTTTAATGTTTCATGAAATTCCTTTGTTGAAATGTCTAATTTCAGAAATATTTTGACAATGATAACTGTGCTTGTATGTGTGTGCATAAATGTGGGGGTGGTATTTGTTCATGTTAGTAACTGGGGGGTCTTGGTGTAGCCTAAAGGTGATATCACATGTCTTCTGTCACTCTCCACCTTGTTTATGCAGAGGCAGGGTTGTCACTGAACTCAGCCCAGCTGGCTCTGCCTCCCCAGTGCTGGGTTACAGGGTACAGTGTAGCATTCAGCTTTGCACTTGGGCCCTGGACATTGAGCTAGCTCCCTAGCCCCAGGGGGATTGTTTTGTTTTGTTTTTGTTTGTTTGGGTTTTTTTGGGGGGGGTCTTTTCTGAGACAGGGTTTCTCTGTGTAGCCCTGGCTGTCCTGGAACTCACTCTATAGACCAGGCTGGTCTATAGACTTCAAACTCAGAGATTCACCTGCCTCTGCCTCCAAGTGCTGGAATTAAAGGCATGCACCACCACTACCTGGCATAGAGGATTGTTTTTCTTTGAAAACTTGGATTGAAGTTTGGGCTGGAAAGTTTCTGGTAGGCCAAATGAGAGTTTTATGCCTCGTTTATTTTGTAAGTTGTTTTGTAGTAAAATTTATCTAGCAGGCAAAGATTTGTTTTACATTAATTTTACTTGAATATTTCCCTGCTCTGGGAGGACTCTTCTATAAGCTGTAAAAGTATGTTACTCTTTTGGTTGATAATAAAAGCTAGTTTGGCCTATAGCCATGCAGAATAAGGCTGGGTGGGAAAGCCAAATGGAGATACAGGGAGAAAAAGGGAGGAGTCGGGACAGTCTTGAGCCAGACACAGAGGAAGCAAGATGAGAACACCCTAAAAACAGGTACCAAGACATTGGGCTAAACACAGATAAGGATTACGGGTTAATTTAAGTGTAAGAGCTAGTTAGTAATAAGCCTGAGCTACCAGCCAAACATTTATAATTAATATAAGCCCCTGTATGATAATTTGGGAAGCAGCTGCAGACTTTTGGGAGTTGCTGGCAGGACAGAAACTTCCAATTACATTTCACTTCTACATATTCTTAACAGGTGTTTTTCTGTGACAAATATTTTATTGACTATTTTGTATGTTCTCCAAGCAGTAGTTTGTGTGAAATATGCATCTTGGGAGGATTGGGGTCCGGCAAGAGTTCCAGTGTTGTGGGTCTTGTTCTCAGTTGTTCTTAGGCTTCATCTTCAGAGTGTTAGTGCTTTTCTGAAGAAGCTGCTGCCTCTGCCGCCCTCTGCAGCAGGATGGTTTTCTGTGGTGAAGCCAGCGTGGTTTTAAATGGAGCGCCTCGTGCCAGCGCATGCGGCCTCAGGAGGGAAGAGCCATGCTGCTGCAGTCTGTACCCAGAGCTGCTGCTCCACGGAAACTTGCTGCTGCATGCTCTGTTTTCCGTTTGCTCAGGGTGCAGCAAGCTTGGCGGGAAAGGCTGTCCTGAAGAGCCATCTGTGCTGACACTGTAGCGAACGCTGCAGTTAGGGCATATGTCCTTGACACAACCGGCCTGGGTTGGTCAGGGTGTGCTCATCATAGAAGAGCCATTGTCCCCAAAAGACTTTGAGTTGGCTGTCATTTTAATGTGGGCTTTAAAAGCGTATGCCTGAGAGTGAGTTGAGATTCCTCCCACCCTCCAAGTCCACATCTGTGAAAAGTGCTGTCCAGCATCCTTACCATTGAGCACTGTGAGGACTGCTCAGCATGGTTCCCAGAACATGGCACATGCCTGAGACTTGTCAGCTCTCACAGTCTCTTGGTGGTGTTGTGAGGTGTGTGCTGTTTAGAAAAACAGGAAAGTAGGTGGTTCCATCTCAGAACTTCCTGTCCCATGGCTGTTATGTTCAAAGAGACACTTGGCCTTCTTGCCAGGGTGGCTCACAGTGTCTTGAAGATGTGGATCAGTGGACACATACTGTAGAATGGCTGCCTTGATACTAGTCATGATGGAGCTCGTTCAGGGAACAGAGCCGGGAAGGCCTAGAGGACTTCTGAAAGGTGGTTACAGTCAGGCCTGAAGGCTGCCCTGAGCCTCTTTTGTGGAGTGTGAGGCCTGAAGAAGGAATCGTGTGCCATACTCTGACTCCACATGGCCACTGCTTCTATGAGGCAGATCCAGATGAGTAACTGTAGAGAGCAGAGAAGGTGGACTTGGCAGGAGGGAGAGGGATGAGGAGTGAAAGCTTGAGAGCCAACTTCAAAAGGACTGGGTTTGTTTTTACTGGAAATCTTCAGATGTTGCTCCGGTTCCCATTGCTTAGTACGGAAGTGTTTTTTAACTGAGCCAGGTGGTCCTACCCAAGCTACAGTGTCAAAGCCAAGTTTTGTTGTTTAAAGGGCAAATCTTTCTTCATATAGAAGACTTCTCTTTTTTTGACTTCTCGTTTCTCAGAGTTCCCAGGCAGTTAGGATTGCCATTTAAACGTGCAAGGCTTTTGAACCATTAACTAAATTTTTGTTAAATTCAAATTTGCACTCTAGGTTGCTGTGGTCAAAATGAAGAGCACTGAACGGATTTATGCAATGAAAATTCTCAACAAATGGGAGATGCTAAAGCGAGCAGAGGTATGTGTGGAGTGTGTAATAAGTAAAAACTGTGTGTGAGAAGGGACCGGCTGCACTGGCCCTTGCAGCAGCCTGAGACGCTTCAGACGTTCACCATCGTTCTCTACCACGTGCAAATGATACTTTCACGATCGCTTATTGAGGGTGGTAGACGGGAAGGGTCAGAGTAAAGGGGCAGGGGTGGAAGGAGCTGCTTGGCCGTCTTGACACACTTGCCCTTGGTTCCTGCATCCCCACACCCAGCCTCTGGTCTCAGCCCTTCCGTCCCTCGTGAGCGTCAAGTTGTCTTCCTCTTGACTCTGCTCCGTCCATCATGCTCACTCCTTTTCCCTCTTACTCTGCCAGGCTCCCTTGGCTCCCCATCTTTGCAAATCCCACCTCTGGCCAAGCCCCTTGCTTGCCCAGGGCAGTCTGGGCTTCAGTGGAGCTGCAGTGTATGGCTATGGGTTTCTCTGTGTAGCTTTGCGCCTTTCCTGGATCTCGCTCTGTAGACCAGGCTGGCCTCGAACTCACAAAGATCCTCCTGGCTCTGCCTCCTGAGTGCTGGGATTAAAGGCGTGCGCCACCACCGCCTGGCGGGATATTCTTGATAGAGGTATACCTCCTTTTGGAAGACTCTTCTGTAGTTTCTGACTCTCGGCATCTTGCTACTCATACCTTTCTTGTCAGTTGCCCTGGACTTCTTACATGTTTTGCCATTGGTAGCTGCACCTTGGGCAGATAATAATATGTAAAATCCTTAAGCCAGGAGAGAGAGAGAGAGAGAGAGAGAGAGAGAGAGAGAGAGAGAAAGAGAGAGAGAGAGAGAGAGAGAGAGAGAGAGGGAGGGAGAGGGAGAGGGAGGGAGAGAGGGAGGGAGAGAGAGAGAGAGAGAGAGAGAGAGAGAGAGAGAGAGAGAGAGAGAGAGAGAGAGAGAGAGAATATGAATATTGTTTGGGGGAGAAAGGGTCTTGCTATGTAGCCCTAGCCTGGCTAGTCTAGAACTCACTATCAGGCTGGCCTCTAACTCATAGAGATCTCCTGCCTCTGCTTCCCAAGAGCTAGAATGAAAAGCATGTGCCGCCACCCCTGGCCATTACTAGGTAGGTCTTTCTTGAGCTTCAGATTTTGTGGGCTGGGTAGTGTTGACCAGCCAGCCTCCCACAAACACTTCATGCTCTTGATGTCTAAATTGTTTGTATGTCTCGTTCTCCTTTGGTACCCATTTCCTGTTTCTGATGTAGCTCCACACATAAGACCTTGCCCTCTGTCATTGCTCAAGTGAATGTGGGTTGACGGAGTTGTCACCATTCTCGGTCACCTGGTAGCCCCATGACTGCCTTTGCCACCTGCATCACCGGCCTTGGAGTGGCACCCAGTGGCTTCCTTCCATCCTCTCTGTTTTCTGCTCTCACAGTTTGTGTCTGTTGCTGTGATAAAACACTGACCGAAATCAGCTCAGAGAGGGAGGGTTTGGTTGGCTGTCATTTCCCTGTCACAGCGTCGTTAAAGACATTCAGGGCAGGAACTGAAGGGAGATGTGGAGGATCACTGCTCACTGGCTTGCTCTCCATAGTTTGCTCAGCCTGCTTTCTTATATAACTCAGGACCGCCTACCCAGCATTGGCACTGCCCGCAGTGAGCCGGAGCCTCCACATCAATCATTATCAAGAGAAGTCCCCACAGGTTTGTCCAGAGGCCTGTCTGATGGGGGCAGTTCCTTACTTGAGGGGCCTTCTTCCCAGATGACTCCAGCTGGTGTCAGGTCGACAAAAACACTTTGGCCAACAAGGGAGTCACTGAAGCAGTTGAGGGGAAGCAGCAGCTGGTGCGCCATAGAGTGTGGGAGGCGGAAGGTGTGTGGTCTGGATCCAGCGCCGTGGCGGAAGAGCCGGTTTAAGAGTTCCTTCCTACAGCTGATTCCGTTTGATGGGACACACAGCTTCAGTCGAAGTAGCCACTCAGAAAAGGCTGACATACTCGTGCGTGCGTGCGTGCGCGCGTGCGTACACTTGCTTGCTCGGCTTTCCTTTTTAACCATACAGGCCTGAAAGCCTTTTCCCCCTGTGTCCATGGCCCTCGGGGTTGATATAGGAGTGTCAGCTGTTTGTGATTGTTAATCAGCAGACTGCGTAAACAGTGTTTCAGATCAGGAAGAAGTGTGCAGTTGGGCACCACGTGTGCCACACACCCAGGGCATGTGAAGAGGCTGTTGGTAAAGAGGTGTGAGGGTGTGTTGTGGTGGATGGGGGTGTGCAGTTGAGAGCTGCTGCTGAATCCATGCATCACATCAGGGTGACCTTAAGGTGTGGGCCACAGAGAGAGTCGTTGGGAAGGGGAAGGCATTTGTAGTCTCCATGAATGACCCTTGCTCCTGCCCAGGGCTCAGGAGAGGGAAAGTGCAGCTGTGTTCAACTTCTTGGCTTCTGTAGAAGGCATTGGGGACAGAGGTGCATTTGGTTCCAGGTGAGGTAAAGAGATCCGGCTCCAGGCAGTCAGGAGGTTTGGGGTTACTTACTGTGACCATGTGATCATGGTCACAACAGAGACTACTAATATTCAAGAATATGTTCTGTGGGACAGTTCCCTAGATCAGTGGTTCAACCTGTAGGTCACGACCCCTTTGGGGTTGAATGACCCTTTCAGAGGGGTCTCCTAAGACAATCAAAAAAAACAGATATTTACATTACAATTCATCACAGTAGCAAAATTACAGTTATGAAGCAGCAATGAAAATAATTTTATGGTTGGAGGTCGGCACAACATGAGGAACTGTGTTAAAGGGTCTCAGCATCAGGAAGGTTGGGAACCAGTGCCCTAGGTGGATGCTGACGGACTTGCGGGGTGGCTACCCACCAACCCCACAGTTCCCCAGAGTTTTCTTGAGTAAGAGCAGCAGGAAATATTAATAGAAGGATTTAGAGTGTGGAGATAAACAGATAGAAAATACAGGATAGCCTCGAGAGGGCCTGGAACCTATTCCAACGATCCCCAACTGTCTCTGCCCTAGGGTATTTAGAAATGCCAAGGGGTGGAGCAGAAGACCTCCCCCCAGCACAGCCAAGTGCAGACCACCTCAGACACCTGCACTCAGGCCCGTGGTCCAACCATCCTCTATGTGCGGACCTGCTGGGTAAAGCCACGAGGAACCTGAAAACGGGCTCCCACACTGACTGCCCTCTCCTCCCCCACAGACAGCGTGTTTCCGAGAAGAGCGCGACGTGCTGGTGAACGGCGACTGTCAGTGGATCACGGCGCTGCACTATGCCTTTCAGGATGATAACTACCTGGTAGGTCCAGGCGCTCGGCACACCGCCAGGGACTCTTCCCTCACGGTTCTGACTCTTCCTTGATGCCACTCAGGAAGACAGTGTGGAACGGACATTATTAAGTACATGCTGGCCTACACAAAACTGGGGGGAGGGGGGGTTCAATTTAATAGCCCTCAGGTAGAATTTTTAACACTAGCTTCTCAAAGTTTGTACATCATTTTTCTCAAACCACTAGTTTACTGTGTGACTTGGTTCTTAAAACATTTTTTTGGGGGAGGTGAGCTAGAGATGAATGGATCAGTAGTCTTTTTCCAAGGGACAGTTGTGAGCTGCCTTGTGGGTGCTGGGAATTGAACCCAGGTCTACTAGAAGAGCAGCCAAGGCTCCCAACCACTGAACCATCTCTCCAGCCCAGGTTCTTAAAACATTTTAAATGGATAAAATTCTTTTTTGTTTGTTGTTTCTTTTTCTATTTCTTATGGTTATTGTGTATAACCATAAGAAACTCAGCTTCAGTGGCAGCACACCTGTGGTCTCTAATACACAGGCTAAGACAGCGGGTCAGGGGTCAGAGAGAAGCTGTAACGCATGGGGTGTCACGGTGCCCTAGCTCGGTACTGCACGGCTGTTTCCTCCTTTGTCGCCGCTCTGAGTCTCCAGAGGGTCTTCTGGGGTGCCCCGGTGCTGCCGAGTCCCCTCTGTTGCCTTGAGCCGCACACTCTGAGTATTCCGTGAGTACTGTGGAAGTCCACCCGTGTGTGGACCTGAGTGTGGACAGCTGTGAGACACTCCTCCCGCAGCCAGCATGGAAGTGATGGCCTTCAGGGCTGCCTCGTTTGGATTCCAGTCGGGGGGACTTTCCAGTGAGACTGTTCCGAGTGGACTCTGAGGACCACGGAGAAGCAGGGCCACGCTTCCCTCCCTCTGACCAGTGCTCTTGCCTCAGCAGTGGCTGAGCAGATGGGGTCGCTCTTGTCCCCAGCCGGGAGCTGAGGCTCTTCTGTATCACAGGATGCCCTCCTCTGTGTGCCTGGGAAGCTCCTTGGTCAAGTGTCCATTTGCTTGCAGAAACTTTTTATTCGTGTTAAAGCCATCTCTTTTAAACAGCAAAAATGCCTGAGATTTGAACCACCAGGATGTGGTAAATGGTATATGTCGTATTGTTTACTTAGAGAGATTTGTTTTGTCCCAGCAGAGGGCAGCTGGTGTCTGCCGGGCACCCCATGACACATTAGGCCCTGGTCAGCCTTCTCAGTGACTCCATGATATAAGCCTTTGTGAATGCCGTCTTTTTATAATTGAGTGTCCAGGGCACAGAGTGTGTGGCTGTGTGCTCACAGTCCTTGTACAGAGGACAGCAGCCAGGTCAGGGTCCTGCTCTGGCCTGCTGGGGCAGCTGGTTGATGTTGCTCAGTTCCTGATGATTGTTTCTGCCTGTGTGCTCACAACGCTGGCTGCTCTTCTAATAGGAACTATTTGAGCTTTCTGGGGAATACTAGGCAGCACGGGTCTGTTCAGTAGATGACAGTTGTGTTTTAAATCTCTTCTCTCAAATCAGTAGTGCGATGCTGTGTGAAGTGTGAGACAGGCATTATCCGAGTGTTCTAAATTCACACGTATCAGTTAGGAGTCTCCAGGGAAGATGCCAGTTCTCAGGTTCCCTTCTAGGGTGTGCCTGTGGTGAACCAGCAGGCCTGCTGCCCGAGCCAGAGCACAGAGGAATTGTTGGAATAGGAACTGGGAGCATGCACGCCTTACCTGGGAGCGTGCATGCCTCTGCTGCCCAGGTGCTGGTGGCAGTGTTCTGATTTCTGTTGCAGATGTGTGGCATGAAGTCTCATCAGAGTAAGCCTGTTAACCACCAGCTGAAAGACTTAAGTCTCAAGCCTGCATGACAAGCAGAGCTTACTCCTAACTAAGTTTCTTTGGTCTGTCCCATAAACTGTTAATTCCCTTTCCGTAGCTTGGTTTCAGGAAGCCGTCGGTCAGAATGGCCCTGGTACAGCTGCAGTGTAGCTCTTTAGATTCCTGGATAGGCACGAGATCCTTGGAGCTCGGCTGTACGTGGTGCTGATTCTCACCCTCTGCTCTCTTAAGGGTGCTGTTTCATTTCTCCTAGGTACCCCCAGCCTCCAAATATGTCCTTTGGCAGCTCCTGGCTCTCTTCCTCCAGGGTTTCTAGAGTGTCTACCCCCTTCCTCCACACACAACGCCTTGCCTGCCTGCCTGCCTGGCCTCCAGTCTCAGTGATCCCCAACATAGCTGATGCTCTTGCTACAGCTCTAGCTTCCTCCTCCCTGTACCCAGGCTCGGGTCATGCTCCAGCTGCCACATTCGTCTCTTCCCTCCTGGCCTCTGCACCCCACTCCACCCCCACCCCCCCGTCCGGCTGGCCGTGACTCCAGCGCCCCACAGTCTGTGCTCAGTAGCTTCTGTGCTTGTTGTGGTCTTCCTTAGTAATAGGAACCCTGCTGCTGAGCAAGGACATTTTCCATTTTCTACACTCCAGGCCTGGCCTCCCAGGGGTCCTAACGGGCTAAGTGTTGAGGCGGGGTCAGGGCGCTGTGTGACGGAAACGGATACTTTAGTGTCTGTCCACCAGGACGCTGTGCAGTAACAGTTGAGCAGGGGGTGGGGCGGGAGACTTGCGGGTGCAGGAGTCTGCTCTCAAGAGTGCTGTTGCTTGGCTAGCAGGCTGAGGTGGCCTTCACAGGGTGGCGATGCAGGAAGAAGGAAGGATTTGTAGAGGAGGGGATACCTGAGGGGAGTTTTGGAAGTGGGGTGAGAGCTGTCGGTCACACTCTAAGGCAGGGGTGCTCTGGTTTGTTCACACCCAGTGGGCCACTCTTAGTGGCGTGGTGACCGCTTTACTTTCACAGGGCATGCATCCGGTCCTACTGGGATTGTGGGCCCTGAGTTGGGCGTGAGAGGAGGGCTGTGTTGAGGACTGACAGGTAACAGGCTAGCTCAGGTAGCTGGAGGCACAGCAGAGTAGAGCTGTCACTGTATCAGATAGGGCGGTTTCCCTGGCTCAGTTAACCAGGCCATGGGTATTCCTTACTGTGGCAGTGACTTAAAACTTAGGTTGACATGGAGATGAGACTGCCCGACACCCCGTGTGCCCGACACCCCGTGTGCCCGACACCCCGTGTGCCCGACACCCCGTGTGCCCGACACCCCGTGTGCCCGACACCCCGTGTGCCCGACACCCCGTGTGCCCGACACCCCGGCCTCGGGCCGTGTGAGTGAAGGGAAGCACGCGGTTCACTCGCAGAAGACATTTCTCCCCGTAAAACAGGAGCAGCCTGGGCTGCCCGAGGCTGAGCATCTAAGTGCCCCCCTCCTGCTTTGATGGCAGGGCTGCTGGTGTCTGTGATGTTAGATGCGCCGCCCCCCCCCTTCCTCCTGTGACTGAGGACCTGAAGGACTAACCCTGCAGGCTCTGGACGGGCTCTCTCTGTGCGTGATGCCGTCAGCCCTTCTTCACTGACTGGCTGCATTGCTCCGTGAACTCTCCTCTGCCCTGTGTGCATTTGGACCGCAGCAGCACCACAGCGCATCAGGGTGTTTGCTGAGAGAGGAGATCCCTGCATATGCCTGTAATCCTAGCACACTGCAGCCTGGGGCAGGAGGCCAGCCTGGGCTACTTGTCAGACCCGGCCTTGAGTCAGACAGCTTCCATGGTAGTGAGCTGTCAGGTTTGATGCTAAGAACTGTGTTCTCTCTTTCTAACCTGTAGTACTTGGTTATGGATTACTATGTGGGCGGTGATTTGCTGACCCTGCTGAGTAAATTTGAAGACAAGCTTCCAGAAGACATGGCAAGGTTCTACATCGGCGAAATGGTGTTGGCCATTGATTCGATCCATCAGCTTCACTATGTGCACAGGTAACCACTTTTCATGAATACTTTTATGAATACTACATTAAACATCAAAGTTCTCCTTCCAACTAGTAGTTCCTTGTCTCGGGCCCCCTGAGGAATCCTGCAGGTGACAAGTCCTCCTGTCTACTTGTCTGAGAACCTGCTGTGACTCCCCATAGGCCATGTCATGAGCTCTGCACACCAGGAAGGAATGTTTTCTTTACTCTGCTCCATTCTTCTTCGGTCTTGCTCTCCTGGGCTTATCCCTGGAGTGTCTTGAGTGGAGAGGTGCTCTCTGGTCTCTGGAATCCGAGCCGTGTTTTCTAAGCCTCTGGCTTCCTTTTGTCGGCCTCATTGTTTGCTGTAGTGGTTTCTTGAGAAGGGACTTGTGAGGTGGCGACCTGGATCGCCGTGGAGAGTGTCAAGCTGCAGGTAACTTCCTGGGGTTTTTGACATTGCAGCTCCTGTTTTCCTTCTCCACAGAGCTGCAGAGATGAGTGTTTGTGGTGTTGATTTGTTCTTTGCTTTTTATGTTTCTGGGGATCCAGGGCCTTGTGTGAGCTGAGCATACACTGGTGCTGCACCCCACCCAGCTCGCCTTGGCTTGAAACACTTGTCAGGCCTCAGGCCTCTGTGAGGAGACTCCCTAAGGAGCAGAGCACCCACTGTGGAAGGACGGACTTTTCCATTTCACAGAGTGCCGCCTCATTACCAGGGGGTGCAGCAGGTCCCGGGGGTGGCATTGGCCCACTGGGGACCACAGGAGCTGCCCCGAGTACATAGTGCTCCCTGTAGCTCAGAGAGCTTCCATCAGTGTATCCCCCCCCCCCCCCCCCCGTGTGCTCTTCACTGGGGTATGCCTGCTTCTGTGGGTTATTGCAGTTCTTAGATTACGGTTATTATTTCACTGCTAGGGTTCAGACCTGAGCTTCACATTCTACCACTGAGCTGTTCCACACACGGCCCTTTTGTCGTGAGACAGTTTGCACCCGTCACCCGGGCAGGCCTTGTGCTTGTGGTCTTCCTGAGTAGCTGGGATTACAGGTGTGCATGCTACCAGCCCTGGCTATTGCAGTTCCATTTTTCACTTTAAAATATTATTTTTATGTGCTTGCATCTATGTGTGTGCCATGGGTGCACACCATGTGTGTATGGAAGCCTGCAGAGGCCAGGTGCTGTGAGCTGCCCAGTGTGGGCTAGGAACCAAACTTGGGTCCTTTAGAAGAGCAGCAAGTGTTCTTAATCACTGAACCATCTCTCTAATGCCCAGTGCATGCGTGAGAGAGAAAGAGAAGTGTCCGTGTGTGTAGTCATGTATGGAGACTGGAGGATTAGTTCTCCCCTTACACCCTTGTGTGGGCTCCGGGGATAGAACTCAGGTCATGAGGCTTGCCCCCCCAAGCCATCACATTAGCCCTATTTGGGTTCTTAACATTTTCATTTTGTACCCTGTCTCTGTGATAGAACTTTGCCAGCTCCATAATACAGAGAGAAATAGCTTTGTATTTGTCACAGGCTCTAGGGAAATTGTTTATCTATTTATTTCATGTGCATTGGTGTTTTGCCTGCATGTATGTTGTGAAGATGCCATATCCCCTAGAAGTGGAGTTACAGACAGGTATGAGCTGCCATGTGGGTGCTGGGAATTGAACCTGGGTCCTCTGGAAGAGCAGCCAGTGCTCTTAACCACTGACCCACCTCTCCAGCCCCAATTAGGTTATATTTTAAATAGCTTATTCCTCTCTCTTTTCTTTCTTTTTACTTTTTAAATTTTGTTTTTGTCAATGTGTGTATGTATATTCCTGCTTTTCTGTGTGTGACGTGTGTGCAGTGCCCATGGAGGCCAGAAGAGGGCATCACACCCCAGGTTCTGGGGTCAGAAGTAACTGTGAGCTGCCTGATGGGAGTGCTCGGAACCAAGCCTGAGCCGCCTCTCCAGCCCTTGCTCATTTTTAATTGGCCACACAGAAGTCCTGCTCTGTCATTTGACCTCTAGGAATAAACATACATAATTCTCCTCAAACCAGCTCAACTCAGATTGTATGCAGATGTAACACAGTAAGAGCTAATGCCGTCCAGTCTCAGGTAGGGGTGCTGTGAGGAAGTTGAAAACTTTATTTGGCCGTGTCAGAAGCGAGTCTCTTGGGCACACAAATGGCACTGGTGAACTCAACAGCAGAACTCAAGCACAGGCCGCAGCTGGGCTCCTTTCTTCTTCCTCTGTGGCTGGGGGTCATGACCCATTTGGTGGCCAGATGACCCCTTCACAGGGGTCGTTTATCAGATACCCTGCATATCAGATATTTACATTACTATTCATAAAGTAGCAGTGTTACACTTTTGAAGTAGCAATGAAATAATCTTATGGTTGGGGGATCACAACATGAGGAACTGTACTGAAGGGTCACAGCATCAGGAAGATTGAGAACCGCTGCTCTGTGGATTGTGACAGCGCTGTGCACTGCCCCCTTCCTCACAGCTGGATCCACCTGGCACTCAGGGAAACAGTGACAAAATCAGGACCCAGGAGCACCCAGGCCCACGTGTGTGGCCCCTTCCCAAGGTGTCAGCCGCTAGGGGCCTGAGAAGGCAGACAGTGACAGGGTCACAGAGGACCACAGTGAAAACAGTGTGGATGCCCAGAGACGTGTCACACAGGCACATGGACACAGATGAGCTGCCAGCTAGTAAGCAGGCATCCAAAGGGTCAAAGCAGCCTAGGGGAAACTGAGGCGAGGGCGGGCAGAAGCAGAACCGAGGGTAAAGCGGAAGCGGCTCACTGAAGGCGCTGGTCAGGCATCCTTGTGCCTGGTGCCGCCGACAGAAGCTCATCCCGGGTGCGCAAGGCACCCGTTCTGCTGTGGGACTGGGATTTTGTCGACTGGCGCTCATGGGAAAGGAAAGGCTTTCGGAATACTGGGGGCTTTGTCAGAATGGTTTCCTCTTCTTACCTGCTGGTGAACAGGAATTTGGGCCATAGATCGGTAGGTAACACCACACAGCTAAGGAGAGGGGACGGCAGGCAGTGGCTGACAGTCTCCTCCCGTAACAGAGAGGGACATTCATGTCGGCAGGTACTGTACAGGATGTAATGCTTGGTCCTAGCCAAGACACCCCTAACCATCGCCATAGTCTACATCTATATCTCTGTGTGTTGGTACGAATGTGGCACATAGGTGTATGGGGTTAGAGGGCAAATTGCAGGCCTCATTTCTCTCTCATGAAGGCCCCAGGGTCAAACTTAGGTGCTCTGGCTTGATGGCCATTCATTTACCCATGGAGCCATCTCTCTGGCTCCTGGGTTCTTAATAAGTTAATCTAAGTAGCTGTATGTGGCAAGAGACTTTATTAGATAAAGGAGCCTTGGGAATAGAAATTAGCTTGTTTTTAATTATATATCGTGAGCCATACTAGATATAAATTGTTTGTTGTGGGGTGATGGCCTGGAACTCGGGATCCCTTTGCTACAGCCTCGCTAACCCTGGGCTTACAATTCTGTGCAATGTTGTTGGTTCTATTTCAGTGGGGTTGTGTTTTATTATCGGGTTCCCTTGTGTCGGTGGCCCTCTGCTGGCTCCCACCTCCGTCTTCAGCTCCTCGGCTGACTTGTTGTCTAGGTTCCTTCCCTCTGCCGTTAGGTTTGGTCTAAACTCACTCCCTTAAGCGTTGGTCATTAGTCTTCATTTGAGGCTACAGTTCATCTTCTTCTGGTTCTCCTTTAGTTAATTCTCTCCTCATTCTTCCTGGTTTTGTTTTGGTCCAGTGTTTTTCCGCTGTGGCATTTGGTTCCCTGCTGTCCCTTTCTTTATGTCACATCTTCCCCACCTTTCCCTTTCTCTCCCGTCTTTTCTAGTCTCACATTGTGGCTCAGGCTGACCTTGAACTCACAACACTCCAGCTTTGCCTTTCTGAGGGTGCTACACCTGACGTTTCTCTTTCCCTTAGTGTCTGTGTGAGGGCGTTACTTCAGGCTCCGGTGTTGTGCTAATTTTCTCCTGCTCTGTTTGTCTTCTGGTTTTGTGGCAGGATTCCTGCTGCCCTGCAGGGCTCCCCCGTGTGGCTGCATCGCAGTCTGCACACGTGCTTCTGCAGCGGATGCGGAGCATGTTTTTGTTCTGTGTGGTGCTGCTGGTGCTGTTGGAAACCGACTTGAGCATGACTTTGGACATCTTTCTTGCTTTCAGAACAGTCTGTAATGATTTTGTTCTCAGGGCTGTGGATATGCTGCAGCCCAGCATTGGGCATAGAAGGCAGGTGACAGCAAGGGCCCTGGGAGGCTCTGGGCTGTGTGACCGCCATTTGCTGTGCTCTGTATGGACTCTGTATAGGCTGCTCAGCTTCGGGGTGCAGAGAGGGTTGTTAGCCTGCAAACAGCCGGCCCCACCTCTTCCCTGGCTCCCTTACTTCCCCTGAAGATCCTCGCGGCAGCTACTCCATGCTGCAGTCCTCCGTAGCACAGGCCACAGTGTGGTGCCGTCCGAGGCAGCACCACACCGCATTCGCTGTTGGGATGTCTCTCTTTAAAGAGAGTGCGAGAGTACCCAGGCTAGAAGAGAGCGTCCGATATCTGAGCTGGAGCTGCAGGCGTTTGTGGAGCCCCTGGCTGTTACGTGGTTGCTGGGATCCAGAGATTGCATAGCGAGCACCCTGACCTAGTGAATGTCTCCCTGACGTCTCCCCGACTCCTCAGTGGTGGTTCCTATGGCTGAGCAGCCTCTCCAGGAGGCGGCAGGAACCTTGGCAGGGGCAGGAGTCACAGTGCTGCTGGGAGGGTGGCTGCTCTCGGGGTGGCTGGGGTCCCTGTGAGCTGCGGGGACAGTTAACTTACTCTGCCCATCTCACCAACAGAGACATCAAGCCTGACAATGTCCTTTTGGATGTTAACGGTCATATCCGCCTGGCTGACTTTGGGTCATGTTTGAAGATGAATGATGACGGAACTGTAGGTATTTTTTGTTGAAGATCACTGTTTGCTTTGGAGTTTGACTTGTAGTTAAAAGGGGGTTAAATGTTTAGTTTGACATAAAATTAAGAAAACCAAGTTAAGAAAATGAATCTGTTTAGGAGACAATTGAAAATTTATATTTAGAGAATTTTGAAAGTTTGAAAATCGTGTGTGTGTGTGTGTGTGTGTGTGCATGCTGTGCGCAGATGTGTATGTATGAGTGTACAGGTGTGCATGCTGTGCGCAGACGTGTATGTATGAGTGTACAGGTGTGCATGCTGTGCACAGATGTGTATGTATGAGTGTACA
This sequence comes from Peromyscus maniculatus bairdii, assembly GCF_049852395.1. Classification (NCBI taxonomy): domain Eukaryota; kingdom Metazoa; phylum Chordata; class Mammalia; order Rodentia; family Cricetidae; genus Peromyscus; species Peromyscus maniculatus. The sequence goes on along the minus strand of NC_134865.1, from coordinate 83,453,971 downwards.
GGTGTGCATGCTGTGCGCAGATGTGTGTGTATGAGTGTACAGGTGTGCATGCTGTGAGCAGATGTGTATGTATGAGTGTACAGGTGTGCATGCATGTGTATACCTGTGTTGGCCGGAAGCCAGCCCTGGGTGTCATTCCTCAGAAGCTACCCACCTTTTCTTTTGGAGACGGAGTCCCTCAGTGGCCTGGAACTCACAGAATGGGCTCTCTTGGCTGGCCAGTGGGCCACCTGTCCTCCCTCCCCAGCACCAGGGTTACAATGGCGTGCCACCATGGGCCACCCCACCCCCACTGCCCAGCTTCTTTTAACAGTGTGGGTTATGACGATAGAGCACAAGATCTCATTCTTGTAAGGAAAGCAGTTTACCTACTGGACTGCCTTCCAGCCCTTCTCTTTTGTTTTTGTGTTGACATATGGGCCACTGGGGATTTGTCAGGTTCCCCAGACCCCTGGTGACTAAGCATGCCACACTGCAGCAAGTGAGGCCGGCCCCTTCCTCCTTTGAAAAGCCCTATCCATCTGGGAGGGCCGACTCCCTCTGCTCCAGGTGGCTTTCTGCCAGGTGAGCTTTCTCTTGTTGTTATTGTTGGCCTCAAAACTGGCTCCTTTGTACGGAGTGCTGTGAGCCCAGCTGTGGGACAGGAGGGGGCCTGGCTCAGCTGGTACCTCAGGTCAGATCAATACTGCAGCTGGGTGGCCTATGGGTAGTTGGTCTGTCTTACCTCAGTGGTCAGTTCCCCGAAATGATTTACTGCACTGTGTCATTGTATTCTTTCCTATGACCTCAGCAGCCCCTGCAGTCCCATACAGGAAGCTCTGCTCCTTTAAATCCTACACTTAAGTGTGATGCCAGATACTCCAAAAATGAGTGGCCCAGACATTTCCTACCAGTGTTTTTTCAAGTATATGTGCAGACACCAGCTGACCATGCCGCACAGGCCGTGGGGCTCCGGCTGACCATGCTGCATGGGCCATGCACAGGCCGTGGGGCTCCGGCTGACCATGCTGCATGGGCCATGCACAGGCCGTGGGGCTGCAGCTGACCATGCTGCATGGGCCATGCACAGGCCGTGGGGCTCCGGCTGACCATGCTGCACAGACTGTGGAGCTGTTCACACCCTCCTCCACTGTCCTGTGGTTTGTTGTTGTTTTAACCCCACACTGACTTGTTGGTGGGTGGGTGCTGTGGTCAGATCTACTCTTCTGTAATGAGAGAACAGTGTCCGTGGGCACATTTACAGTGTCACCCTGCCACAGTGGACATTGCCTTACCATCACCACCCTGCTGCTTGCAGCGACTGCAGGCTGTGTATGACCTGCCGTGATGACTCCCTGCTGTCTCTCCACTCTGAGTAGCATGTCTTACCCTGCTCACCCAGGGCACTGCTTGTCCCTGAGATGTTCTTTCCAAAGAAGACCCTAGAGAGTCTGGTCTCTTCTTAGATGGGCTTAGGACTCCTGCCCCATTTCTGCCTAAGTCTCAGTCTTAGAGACTTAGCCACTGCGGTGGCCACAGCCCTGCTCTTGTCCCATCTGCTCATCTACCTCTGTCTTGCTTTCCTGTGACGACTGGCCCTCACTGAAAGCAGCGCTGATAGAGTTCCTCTGCTCCAGGCCTGTGTCTGCAGATGTGGATATTCGGGAACTGCTCTCTGTCTGGAGTAGTTACCACCTTCCCGGGCCCCTGAGCAGAGACTCACTTGGGAACCGGTTTGTGCTGGGCCAACTTGCCTGTTTTCCTTCTGGATACTCAGGGTGGGCTGTGCTAGGAAGCTACAGCCCCTGAGGGCTTGTGAGAAGCCAGCATATGCTTTTCCTAAGGCTCTACAGGAAACTGGAGGGCCGGCCTGGACCTGTGGCCCTAGACCACCCTGGGAGCGTGGACAGCAGGTGTGGAGCTGCTGCCTCGGGTCTCAGGCCCACGGGAACTTCAGAGTCTGAGTGCTCCAAGAGTGCTTGTGTATGTCGAGTTTTGAATGCCTGGTCTCTGGGTCCTGACCACTCACCGCTTTTATTTCAGGATTGCTTTGTTTTCTGTAGCTGCTAGATTCTAAGGAAGGTGGGTAGAAATCTGTCGTTAGTGATGCTCTCGGGTTTCCCTTCATTGCCCCTTCTCCCTCCAAGGTTCAGTCTTCTGTGGCTGTGGGCACACCTGACTACATCTCACCAGAGATCCTGCAGGCCATGGAGGATGGCATGGGCAAATACGGACCTGAGTGTGACTGGTGGTCGCTGGGCGTCTGCATGTATGAGATGCTGTATGGAGAAACGCCATTTTATGCAGAGTCACTGGTGGAGACCTATGGGAAGATCATGAACCATGAGGTGAGATGCTGTATGCTGTTCTGGTGCCTGTACAGGCTGGTGGGGGTGGGGTGGGGTGGGGGGTAATGGTGTTCAGGCCAGATGGGGTAGGGGGACAGGGAGAGGTGGGCAGGCGTTTGTGACATCATCAACGGAGGACGGTGCCACTGCACACGAGACAGAGAGGAAGGGATGCTTGAAAGATGGCTCCCGTGTCCCTGACGGTGCCTGTGTTCACTGATCTCAGACTCCCCAGGAGAAGCAGGCTTGTGTGGAACAACCCATGTGTTCATTTAACTGTCACACTGGGCCTTTAGATGACGCCTGAGACACAGTCGGTCCTGAGTGAGCTTGCCTTCATGTAGGGCGTCCTCATTCCTTCCCTGGTCCCAGTATATCCCTTTTTTCCCTTGTCAGGCTTTTTATTTTTCACTCTTACTTTTTTCCCTGTTTTCTCCGTCTTCACCTCTGCCCCACAGTACATACTTGATTGAACACAGGGCTTCACACATGCCCGGTAGCCACCTACCACAGAGCCATACACCCAGCCCTGTAGATTATGGGGTAGGATTCCTTTCTCCTGCCTGCTCTAGTACAAACATGCCCAGGCATGTATGTGTGTATGTGCCCACATACATCCCAGAAAACCGAGTTGTATGTAGTTAACCTGGATTTCAGCCAGTCTCCCATTAACTGCTTATGTTGAGCAGATGGACATTAAAAACAGTAAATTGCTTTATATTTCACTCCAAATCAAAGTAAAAACTATAGAACATTTTCAGGATGGGGAGACAGCTCCAGCAATAAAGTGTTTGCTGTGCAGTCGTGCACACCTGATTTGAAGCCCCAGAACCCAAGTAAAAGACAGGTGTGGCGCTGCACAGCTGTAGCCTATGGAGGGCCAGGTGTGGTGGTGCACAGGTGTAGTCCCGTGGAGGGCCAGGTGTGGCGGTGCACAGGTGTAGTCCCGTGGAGGGCCAGGTGTGGCGGTGCACAGGTGTAGTCCCGTGGAGGGCCAGGTGTTGCGGTGCACAGCTGTAGCCTATGGAGGGCCAGGTGTGGCGGTGCACAGCTGTAGCCTATGGAGGGCCAGGTGTGGCGGTGCACAGCTGTAGCCTGTGGAGGGCCAGGTGTGGTGGTGCACAGCTGTAGCCTATGGAGGGCCAGGTGTGGTGGTGCACAGGTGTGGCCAGGTGTGGTGGTGCACAGGTGTAGTCCCGTGGAGGGCCAGGTGTGGCTGTGCACAGCTGTAGCCTGTGGAGGGCCAGGTGTGGTGGTGCACAGGTGTAGTCCCGTGGAGGGCCAGGTGTGGTGGTGCACAGGTGTAGTCCCGTGGAGGGCCAGGTGTGGTGGTGTACAGGTATAGCCCCATGGAAAGATAGGCACCCTGGAGCTAGCCGGCCCAGACAGATCAGTGCTGTCTAAGTTCTGTAAGAGACTGTCTCAAAAAATAAGTAAATAAAATAAAGGTGGAAGGTAATTGAGGGGAGCCCCCAGTGTGGACCTTTGGTGTACATACGCACATGCGCACACACAACTCCACAAAATGAGGTAGATTTTTAATTTATAAATAAGTGCTTCCTAGAAAGACTTCACACAGTGCATACTCACCTCAAGTAGCTGGCAGCTCAGCGCTCAGCCCTGCGGTGCTTCATGTGTGAATGGGTTTCTGCTCATGTTTTGGTATTTTTTTCTGTAACACACAGGTACATATTTCTCATTGTTGGTGTCTGTTCTATCCTTTCTAAACAAACCCCTTCCGTAGGAATTCAACTGAACACCTGCTCTCTTGGTCAGAGTGCAGATGTGAGGTGTTAGGAGTTTTAATCTGTTCTTTGGTCCTGACAGTTAAGGAGTGTGTGGTTTGTAGTTTTCCTGCATCATGAAGTGTAGATCCTTGAGACCGTCTTCTTCTAAGAGTCGGTGGTGGCCTTGCACTGAGAGGGCTGTGCTGCGAGTCTCCCCAGCACTCGTGTCTGTGTGTCTTTGTCATTTGTGGGCAGTAGTTAACAAGTCAGCTCCCATTGTTTGTTTAATGAATTCACTTACGTATGTGGGTGTATGTGCCACAGCGCATGTTGAGGACAGCTCTCTCCTCCCTTCACACGGGTTCTAGGGATCAAAGTCCGTTTTTGAGGCTGCAAAGCAAGCAAGTGCTTTTACCTGTGGAGCCACCTCACAGGCCCAAGGGAATCATTTCCTTGTTTGCCTTTATGCTTCGGATGACGTTTGGTTAATTGTAAAGTAAGGATTATTTCCTGTACTGTCTGCACGTCTCAGGTTTTCCTGACTGTCCTCTGGCTGTCCCTTCCTCCCCAGGAGCGATTTCAGTTCCCGTCCCATGTCACTGACGTCTCTGAAGAAGCAAAGGACCTCATTCAGAGGCTGATATGCAGTAGAGAACGCCGGCTGGGGCAGAACGGGATCGAGGACTTTAAAAAACATGCCTTCTTTGAAGGTCTAAATTGGGAAAATATACGAAACCTAGAAGCACCGTACATTCCCGACGTGAGCAGTCCTTCTGACACATCCAACTTCGACGTGGATGACGATGTGCTGAGAAACACTGTGAGTGCCCAGGCCGAGTCTCTCTGGGTTGCTAAGTGTCAGGCTACAGTAAGTGGCAGAATCGTTCTAATCTTTGAAAATCTTTGACAGCTGAGCTGGAGAATGGCTCAGCAGTCAGGATTACCTGGTGCTCTTCCAGAGGACCCAGGTTCTGGTCTTTGCAGACACCTGCATACATGTGGCATAGACACACACACACACACACACACACACATAAAATAAGAATTAAAGTAGCTGAGGGTGGAAGCACACACCTTTAATTCCAGCACTTTGGCGGTAGGGGCAAGTAGATTTCTTTTGAGTTCAAGGCCAGCTAGTCTACATATTGAGTTCCAGGCCTGCCCAATGTAAGACCCTGTCTAAAAACAAAATTATTTTTTAATTTAGCAATTATTTTAAAGTCTTCAGCTTGGTCCTTAGTGTCCCTTTTAAAAGACGATGGATTACTCGTGATAAAAATTGTGCTCTTGTTATGGCACACATCTGAAATATTTTTGCTTTTATTTTTCCTGTATTTTGTACCTTTTTATGCAGTGTTGATTCATTATTGTGTGATTCATTATTGTGTGACAGCTTCATTGTTACCATGGCTACTTTGTGTATGTAAAGGAAGCCTGGCCTATAGGCCTCTCGCTGGTGAGCCATCTTGCCAGCCCACATTAATTAATGCTGCTGGAGCTCAGAGTAGTGACCACAGTAATAGGGGTTTTGAGCTTTTTTGTGGCACGTGTTGTGTTGCTTATTGAAGGGAGATTTATTTCATTTGTGTTATGTGTGTTCTCGTGCAGGAAATATTACCTCCTGGCTCTCACACAGGCTTCTCTGGATTGCATTTGCCATTCATCGGTTTTACGTTCACAACAGAAAGGTATGGTTGGGTTGGTGCCGCCCATCACTCTTCACTAGGGGTAGGCACAGCCTGAGTGGGCTCTCAAGTGTCTGCTCATGCCCTAAGGGCTGGGAGGATGTCGAGAGAGACAGAGAGAGAGAGAGAGAGAGAGAGAGAGAGAGAGAGAGAGAGAGAGAGAGAGAGAGAGAGAGAGAGAGAGAGAGAGAGCGCGATGCAGAGAGGCTTTCGTCCTCTATTGATTCCTATCGGTATATATCAGCACTAGCTGGCTTTTTCTGTAAAGGGAGAATTAGTAAATGTAGTCATGTCACAATGTTTTGGTCAACAACAGACCACATACACAGTGGTGGTCTGAAATATTCCCGTTGACAATGATGCCAATGTCTGCCATTTGTGGTGATGCATTACCATGGTAAACACATATGTTCAGTGGTCATACGTGGCACTGATAACAGGTAACTCGGCTCACAGCTCCAGCACACTGTTGTGTAGTATACTTGTTCTGTGGAGAAGGCTCACTGCACAGCATCCCACCATGCCAGCATCAGCTTAGGTCACATGTGTGCTCTGCAGTTCTGATTGCATCTCTCTGTCCTGCACATGGTTTACTCTCGGGTTGTGTAAATACACTTCAGGCTGTTGGCACACGATCACCTAACAGCACTTGCCAGAATGTGTCCCTGTCATTCTACAGTGGATAACTAGTACACGTCTTCTGTTCTCTGTTACACATTTTTTTCTTCTCCAACCCCTTAAATGTATAAAAACTGAGGCAGTTAAGAGCCTGGCTGCTCCTCCAGAGGACTGGGGTTCCATTCCCAGCACCCACAGGGCAGCTCACAACCATCTCTAACTCCGTCCCAGGGGTTTTGATGCCCTCTTCTGGTCCCCTTGGGCACTGCAAGGATGTGCACAGGCATACATTCATCCACATACAATAAAATGGGAAATGGGAAAACTGGAAATGTAGCGCAATGGCAGTGCTTGGCCAGCATGCGTGAGGTCCTGGGTTCCATCCCTGGTGTGGGGGGTGGGGAGAGAGGATGGGGAGCAGTGACATGTAGAAAACATCCTTAGGCTCATGGAAAGTACAGGATTTGGCCCGCGGGCAGTGGTTGGTTGGCTCCTGTGTGTGGATTTACTCTGGGAGGATTGGTTCTAGTGAAAGCCAGTGATGGCCGCAGCTGTTTCCGCCCACACTTGGTCACCGTCTTTAGCACACACTGCTCACTCTGTCGGGACTGCAGCCCCAGTTCCTAGTTCCCACCGGTGAAGCTGGAATTCAGTTCCTCCTGTGGTGTGACTTCGGTGTTTCCAAGAACATCCACCCCTGTGTGGCCTCAGCCAGTGGCATCAGATTGGTGTTTGCGTCTGTCATGTCTGTCCCCGGTGAGCCTGTCTGTTAGCGAAGTTGTATGGTTGAGGACGTTCTGCCTCAGTTTTAGAAAGCAGCTGAGGTCCAAGAAGAAAGGATGGGGAGGTGAGAGTGAGGCGCGTCCTCTACCTGAGGGGAGTTACAGGACTGGAGTCCTGGGACCTTCTAGGCCCACTCTGGCGGTGGTGTGGTTGTTCCGGAAGGACACCTCTGCTCAGGCTGGTAGGGGTCTGGGGATGTGGCATGCGGACCTCCTGTCTCCCATGCCACAGTGATGGCTGGCACCTCGTCACAGAAGGGTTCCAGGTGTTTTCAGTGACTCAGTGCCCTGAGTGCTCTCCACCTCATGGACACTTGTGAGTCCCAGGCCTGCCTGTCAAGACACAGTTTGTAAGGATGGGCTTAGAACTCTCCTTTTGTGGTGGGCTGTCTTCAGAACTGCTGGTTGACTTACAGGCTGTAACAGAAGGGCATGTGCCTGGTGCCCGATTTCAGGTTCATGATAGGAATGGGACAGGCTAAGCAGACCTGAGAGCCTCGTGCAGCCGTCCAAAGATGAGTCTGCTGAATAACGACTGTCCTTGGCTTCCATGTGAGCAGGGGAGGGAGCACACATACAGGAGTGTGGTTATGAGTCAGCTGATCCTTACAGCTAAGCCCCCTGGCCAGAGCACTGCCGTGTGCTATTTAGTCTCCAAGGCAAGAAGATGAGCCCTAACGTTAGCCTGGCACAGCTGTTAAGAGGCAGAACCGGTGAGCCTTTGACCACTTCCCAGCGGCCATGCTTCCCTGTCAGCCCCACTCATTAGGCAGACGCCTTAGTTTTCCCTTTCCACTTGAATGTGAGCACTGATTTCCCAGTGAGCATCTGTCTGTTCCTCCTGTGTCCTGTCCGGCCCCACTCCCTGCCCAGTCCTCTCTAGTAAGGAGGCTCTTGTCTGACTCTGGCTCCATCCACAATAAGGTCTTTTCACAGGTGTTTTGTGAGCCACTCTAAAAAGACTCTGAATGCTAATGAAATCACCGGGGCGCTCAGTAGGTCAGAAGCCTGTCGTTCTGTTTGCAGCTGTTTTTCTGACCGAGGCTCTCTGAAGAGCATGATGCAGTCCAACACGCTGACCAGAGATGAGGACGTGCAGCGTGATCTGGAGAACAGCTTGCAGGTGGAGGCTTACGAGCGAAGGATACGAAGACTGGAGCAGGAGAAGCTGGAGCTGAGCCGGAAACTGCAGGGTGAGTGGCGGGAGTGGCCTGATGTGGGCGAGGGTCCTGCCTGCACACATGGCTGGCCCCTCCCAATGCTGTGTCTCCCTTAGAGTCCACCCAGACTGTGCAGTCCCTTCACGGCTCCACACGGGCCCTGGGCAACTCAAACCGAGACAAAGAAATCAAGAGGCTGAATGAAGAGATCGAACGTTTGAAGAACAAAATGGCAGGTCAGTGCTAGTCTCCCTGGTTGCCACTGGATCTTCATTCTTGAGTGTGAGTTCCTGTTCTCAGAATCCTTTTCCTTAAGGTGCAAAAAGGAGGGAGGAGCTACAGCTGTGCAAGCTCACACGGAGTCGTGGCGCGTTGTCTGCATTTGACGTGGTTTTCCTGCCTCGCTTGTTCTCACGACGTCGTATTCTCTAAACTCCTGCTTTTCCCTGTGCTTGACTTGCCTGGCTGCTGCCTCAGGATTATAGGGGTTCAACCCCACCTCTATTTTCATTTTTTTTTTGTTGTTGTTGTTGTTGTTAGGAGTTTTTATCTTACGCATATGAGCGTTTTGCCCACATCTCTGCATGTGTACTGTGTGCATGTGTGCTGTGCGTGTGCCTGGTACCTGTGGAGGCCAGAGGAGGCGGTCAGATTCCCTGGAACTGGAGTTCCCGGTAGTTGGGGGCTGCCATGTGGTGCTGTGAACCTAAACCAAACGAGGTCCTCCGCAAGAGCAGCAGATGCTCTTAACTGCGGGGTTGTCTCTGCAGCACCGTCCACGCTCTGTTATGGTCTTGGTCATCGGGACTTCCGAGGGCTCGGATCACTTCTGACTGTAGCCCTTAGCCACCCGTGGCAGGCTCTTCGGCTGCCCCCATCTCCAGGTCGATCACACCCGACCATGCTGGCTAGAAATAATAAAGTGAATAGTCTCTTATTCACCAGATCACCTTTACTGCCTTCCACCCTGAGAAAGGGCCAGCACTCTGCTGGGTGACAGAGAGGGACTGAGGCAAGTCTTTGAAGCCAGAGACTCCAGCATAAAAAATGAGCAGACTGCAAGTGTTTAGGATAAACACCAGGAAGCCTCCTGTGCCGGTGTGTGTGACTCTGTGTGGGGAGACAAGGCTTCCGAATGAAGACATCGTGAGGCTGATGAGATGGTGCAGTGGGCACTGGCCACAAAACCTGACGGTTAACGTTCCGTCCCTGTTGCCCACAGGCTGGCCTCTGCCCTCCACACCCTCACTGTGGCATGCACATGGGCACACACTACACAGACATACATGTCAAATAAGTACATGGAAACTAGTGAAAACAGTTGAAGAAAAAGACTTACCTGTGAATTGCCAGATGTCTTCAAGTCAGTAAGTCAGCAAAATCGCTGTGCACAAAGGAACACAGGTCATTTCTCTTCTGTCCAGATTCAAACAGGCTTGAGGACACAGTGACACTTCGCCAGGAGCATGAGGACTCCACACACCGGCTGAAAGGCCTGGAGAAGCAGTACCGCCTGGTTCGTCAGGAGAAGGAAGAGTTGCACAAGGTATCACAGCCTGTCTCTGTGGGAGGCCTGTTCACATGAGAGGAGGCCTGTGTGCATGAGAGGAGGCCTGTGTGTGAGGAGGCCTGTTCACATGAGAGGAGGCCTGTGTGCGTGAGGAGGCCTGTGCGTGAGGAGGTCCTCGTTCTGCCTTGCCTTCCCTGTGTGCAGCCTGCAGGCTGCACGCTGGCTCAGGTACTGAGCACCCATACCACCAAAGTCCCCGGGGACTCATGTAGGGCCTGCGGCCTGTTCCCAGGAGCACTTTCCAGACCCCGGCTATAATCCGAGCAGCATTTGAATCACTTTTCACTTTAATACGACAAAACAGCTTCTGGTTTTCCAGGTCTTTGTTAAGCAAATGTAAAACCTCCAGAATTCTTTTCATTCAGCAATTGGTTGAAGCCTCAGAGCGATTGAAATCCCAGACCAAGGAACTCAAAGATGCCCATCAGCAGCGAAAGCGAGCCCTGCAGGAGTTTTCAGAGCTCAATGAGCGCATGGCAGAGCTCAGGTCCCAAAAGCAGAAGGTGTCCCGTCAGCTCCGGGACAAAGAGGAAGAGATGGAGGTGGCCATGCAGAAGATCGACTCCATGCGGCAGGATATCCGCAAGTCCGAGAAGTACAGGAAAGAGGTACCGTTGTCTTCGTTTGTTTTACCTATTGAGGGTGAGTTCGGATGCGCCTGTGCTGATGAGCTCGGGGAGGCCAGAGACAGCCTGGGGTCAGTTCTCTCCTACTGTGTGGGTTCCAGGGGTAGAAATCAAGTCACCAGGCTCGGGGACAACTGCCTTCTGGTTTTTAAGAATTTGATAAAATACATGAAAACTCCAAATGCTAGGTGCTTGAAAAAGGAGGGACTTTGGTCTTCTGAAGGTGTCGGGGACTCGGGGACCCTCCTCCTCGGTTCCCACATGGTGTGCTGCCACCCTGGGTAGTTGGCGTTCTGCTGTTCACTCTAAGCAATGCTTGGTTTTAAGTTTTCTTAAATATGTGTGATGGATTGTGAGCATAGACAGCCTGGTGGTGCATGATCTAATGTCTTCGTTCTCAGGCTGTGTGTCAGCCCCAAATACCTATTTGTTTTCTTAGTTTAGTTTATAGCCCAGATATATTTGTAGTGGTAACCAAGTACAGCTCAAGTTAGTGAAACTCACAAGGATTAAGGAAGAAATAACAAGGTGCCTGGGCTTTGTTTTAAAACAACCTGTGTAGCTGGAGACTTTTCTCTGTCCCGCTTGGTCCCGCAGCCACTTAGAAAAAACCATTCAGAGGCTTATATTAATTACAGACTGTGTGGCCTGTGGCGCAGGCTTCTTGCTAGCCAGCTCTTAGATCTTAAATTAACCCATTTCTGTTCATCTGTGTGTCGCCGTGTGGTTGGTGGCTCATGGGCACTTCCACGTCTTGCTTCTTGGGCGGCTCACTGACGTCTCTCCACTCCACCCTCTCCTGTATCTCTCTTGGGTTTCCCTCCTGGCTCTAGTCTGCCTTGTTATAGGCCAAGCAGCTTCTTTATTTATCAACCAATAAGAGCAACACATATTCGCAGTGTACAGAATGACATCCCACAGCAAACCTGAGAACGGACATACAGACAAAACAAGCGTGGTTCTTAGCTAATTGTCACCTGTCAAAGCTGGACTATGGGCATGTGGTTTTTCTCTCCTTTTGAGGATGTTTGAATTTTTCTTCTAAAAGCTGAATTGTAAGTGTAATTTTTTTAAGATAGAAGAACACCACTTTATTGGGTGGTGTTTGGTCAAGAGGGATCAGAGTTTATTCTCTGAGCATATGAAAGGCATTGAAACTCTACATTTGGGGCTGGAGAGATGGCTCAGCGGTTAGGAGCACTGCTGCTCTTCCGGAGGACCTGGGTTCAATCCCCAGTACCCACGTGGCAGCTCACAACTGTCTAACTCCAGTTCAGGGGATCCGATGTGCTCACACAGAGTATATACAGGCAAAATACCTTTGCACATTAAATAAATAAATATCTTTTTAAAAATTTGGGGGGAAAAAGTACATTGTTTTCCTTTTTCTTTTCCTTTTGTTTTTTCTCTCATATATTACATCCTGAACAGTTTCCCCCCACTCCTCCATTTCCGCCTCCCATTATGCCTCCACATGTCAGGATTGTTTCCACAAATACGGAGCTTTTCTTGAGTCTAAACCTCAAATTAATCTGTTTGACTAGATCACAGGCTTGTTTCATTACTGATGGTCATAGCTGACCTCTCCAATCGAGTGTTCCTCGGCCTTCAACTCTTGGGGAATCTGATGAGGAGACTGTACAGAGACCTCCCTGCACCTGTTCCTCAGCTGGTTCTTACTGCAGTTTTATAAAAAGCAGATCTGCCTTTTCCTTAGCTGGAAGCTCAGCTTGAGGACGCCGCTGCCGAGGCCTCCAAAGAACGAAAGCTGCGTGAGCACAGTGAGAGCTTCTGCAAGCAGATGGAGAACGAGCTGGAGGCCCTCAAGGTACCACTTCTCCCCACTTCTCCCTGCGGCCGCTGGGGCGGGACTGTCACAGGGTTGTTGAACCCGTGTCACCCAGGGCAATTCCAAGGAAGTAACAGGTACGGGAGGAAGTGGAGGATGTGGCCACTGCTTGGGACCACAGCTTTCATTATAAAAGCCAAGTTCGTTTCCTTGTTGTATAAAAGTTTTGGGTGTTTGTAGTCAGTATTGCAGAGTTAGCAGACGCCACCTCCTTCCTGTCCTGACTTCCTACGCTTGGGCATTTTAGTTCTGGAAGCGTTGTCGAAGCCATGCCCTGTTGTTGATGTGGCAGAGGCAGGCTGCCGGCTGATGGGGTCAGAGGGCAGAAAAGGCTAAGAGAAGGAACAGTCACGAGTGAGGCTCTCAGCCTCTCGGTGCAGTGTGGTCTTGGATGAGCGACTTCCCTCTTTGGAGCCGGGGCCTCCATAGCTTCTTGTGGTTGTGATGATGCCCAGGGCATATGTTCCTCTGTTGTCTTTGCTACCACCCGACCCAGCTCTCAGCAGCACTGTTTTCTAGACTGCTTACCTGTGACTGGCTCTCTCTGCCTGCTCCTTACCTCTGGGTAGGTGTCCTACCCCAGGACATGCAGCCACTGCGTTTAGCCGAATATCAGGGACACCTCTGGACTCAGTCTGCAGCCTGACAGTTTGCCGGCCTGAGTCAGAGCTCCTCTCCTGGTACCTCTCACCAGCCTTGCCAGGCATGTCAGCCTTCCCGGTGGACCCAGCTCTCTCTCCTTCACCCCCAGCGTGCCCGTGCTGAGACCCTGCCAAGGTGGCACCATGCCCGTGCTGTGTCGCCTCTTCTTCCCTTTCTGTGGTTTGCTGTGGCCACTCCCACTACCTGCCTGTGAGAGCAGGGACCTCAGTGTCATCCCAGTCACCAGAAGACTTGTGACAAGCAGTCGGTACTCAGGAGTATTAGCGGGTGAAGAAGTAAACAGCCCACCGCAGTGGGACAAGCCTGTGCTGCAGTTTGCAAGACAGGTTCTGTCCCCAGACTACCTCGGGTTGTTAGAAGGACCCTGTCTCCCACGTGGGCTGCTCGGCCTGGTTCAGGCCTAGATGGCAGGTCCCTGCCAGTAGTAGAGACTGAAAAGACAATGCAACCCTTGAGGGAGGACAGATTTGTCGTTTACATCAACCCTTGTCTGAAGGTGAAGCAAGGAGGCCGGGGACCAGGCGCCACGTTAGAACACCAGCAGGAAATCTCCAAAATCAAGTCCGAGCTGGAGAAGAAAGTCCTGTTCTATGAGGAGGAGTTGGTCCGCCGAGAGGCCTCCCATGTGCTGGAAGTAAAGAATGTGAAGAAGGAGGTCCACGACTCAGAAAGCCACCAACTGGCCCTGCAGAAGGAGATCTTAATGCTGAGGGATAAACTCGAAAAGTCAAAGCGAGAACGGTAAGTTAGGATCTCACGGTGAGAACCGGAAGCTCGCTGCCGCCGTAGGCTCCCGTTAGTGAGGCTTTCTCCCTCCCCTCCACAGGCACAACGAGATGGAGGAGGCAGTGGGCACGGTGAGGGATAAGTACGAACGGGAGAGAGCAATGCTCTTCGAGGAGAACAAGAAGCTAACAGCCGAAAACGAAAAGGTGACTGAGTCCGTCCGCGCCACCCCTGAGGGGAAGTGGCGGTTTTTCCCGAGTCTCTTGGAAGCTTGTGCCTGTTTTAAATGTTTGGGACTGAGATGAAATGGTCTTTTAAGTGGGATGTTTTCATTTGTGAAGAGCTGCTCATCCTTGGCTCTGTCACTTGGGTTAGAACTGAGACTGGGGTGAGATACGGTGAAAGCCCCACAGTGCGGATGCGCTGCAGATCTGGGGTCACCGTGCTGTGGAGTGAAGAGGCGCCAGACAGACATGTGATGAGGTGACATTGTTTAATTTCAGCTTTGTTCCTTTGTGGATAAACTCACAGCCCAAAATAGACAGCTGGAAGATGAGCTGCAGGATCTGGCATCCAAGAAGGAGTCCGTTGCGCATTGGGAAGCACAGATCGCAGAGATCATTCAGTGGTACGTGCCCTGCGGCTGTGAGAAGCTGCCTCTGGGCTGCCCTGTTGCCTGTAGGCTGGAGTGCCCCTCGCTGCTGCCTGTGGGTAACACGCGGGCGGAGAGCTTCCGTAGCCAATGTACACTCAACTAGGGAGGCCCTAGGAGGGGCGGAGCCAATCTCTCCTCTGCTCAGTTAGAGGCAGCTGGTGCTCTGGCCACCTTGTCCTGAGGGATGCAGGACCTGCTCCTCTTCCTAAGACAAATGCCTGTCCCTGTGCAGGGTCAGCGATGAGAAAGACGCCAGGGGCTACCTCCAAGCCCTGGCTTCCAAGATGACCGAAGAACTGGAGGCCTTGAGAAGCTCCAGTTTGGGATCAAGAACTCTGGTAAGGTGCTCTCTGAAACTTGATGTCTCCTCCCTGGTGGTCTGTTACAAGGGAATGCGCAGCTTAGGTGGGAAGCTTCTCGGGTACGTTTCTTTAGCTGTCAGCTTGACTGGGGCCTCAGAGCGTCAGGACAGGTGCTGCTCAGGGAACTTGATTGACTTCATCCTTCGTCCGCTCACTTGGGGATCTGTTTTGAACTTGAGGGTGTAGCAGGCTCTGGGTTCTTTGGGGAGCCGCCCCCCGTGAGGCTGCCTTTGCTCCTGTGAGGCAGCAGACGCTTCTCACCGCCACGGCGTTGGGGCTGGTTGTGCCCTCTGTTTTCTTGTTCGAGACAGGGTTTCTCTGTGTAACAGTCCTGGCTGTCCTGGAACTCACTCTGTAGACCAGGCTGGCCTCAAACTCAGAGATCCACCTGTCTCTGCCTCCCGAGTGCTGGGGTTAAAGGTGTGCACCACCTCCGCCCAGCTGCCACCTTTTCTTAAGGTGATCTTGTGATGTAGCCCAGGTTGACTTAGGAATCACTCGGTGGCCCGTCCTGTCTTCAGACTGAGTCCTCCTGCTCTCGCCTTCGAGTGCTGCTGGGTACACAGGGGTACACTGCCACTCTCAGGCCCCAGTCTTCCTTCTCAGCTGTGTATGTGTGTATGTGCATGGGAGTGTAGATAGATGCTCCCGGGGCCAGAGGCATCAGAGCCCCCTGGATTGAAGTCACAAGCAGCTGGGGGCAGCTCACGTGGGTACTGAGAACCGAACTTGAGTACTGTGCAAGAATAATATGTCAAAGCCTTTGACTGCTGGAGCCATCTCTCTGGCCCCCGTTATCCTCTCAAGACACGTGTACGAGTGGTGTGTGTGTGTGTGTGTGTGTGTGTGTGTGTGTGTGTGTGTGTGTGTGTGTGTGTGTGTACACGAATAAATGGTAGTAAGAGCAATACAGCATTTTATTTAGAATTTAAAGCTGGTCAACTCCCATTTTATTCACGTTTTCCGGGTTGAAGGGGTATTTGCTTGGGTATGGATGGCCAGGCTGGCATGGAGAGCATCTTACCTGCCCCCACGAGCCTGGAGTCCTCCCTGGGCACGCAGTGCTAGACGCCGAGACCCTGTGCTGACAGCCTAGCTGTGCTCACTTCCCGTTCTTCCCCACTCTTTGAGAACACTGAACTCACTCTGTAGACCAGGCTGGCCTCGAACTCATATCTGCCTGCCTCTGCCTCCTGAGTGCCGGCCGAGATTAAAGGTGTGTGCCACCACCTGGCTGAGAACACTGAAAATTCTTAATTCTGCAGAAGGGTAGAAAGCAGCCATGTGTTTTGCTCCATAGTGGAAAACGTTTTTGGTTTTAGACTCGAGATTAAGAAACACCAATTAGGGGCCTGGAGAAATGGCTCAGCAGTTAAGAGCACTTACTGCTGTTCCAGAGGACCCAGGTTCAATTCCCAGCACCTACAAGGAAAGAGGGAGTGAAAGAGAAGGAAGGAAGGAAGGAAGGAAGGAAGGAAGGAAGGAAGGAAGGAAGGAAGGAAGGAAGGAAGGAAGGAAGGAAGGAAGGAAGGGCGAGCAGTTGGAATATTCAGTAAGGTGGGGGTCAGGTGGCAGCTCAGTTGGTAAAGTGCTTGCTGTGCAAGGAGGAGGACTTAGCTCTGATTCCCAGCACTCAAGTGAAAACTCAGCAGCTGTAGTCCTCACTGGGAGGACAGACAGACAGCACGGGACCTGGGCTTACTGACCGGACAGCTTAGACTAACTGGTGAGCCTCAGGCCCCAGTGAGAGACTTTCTCAGAAAATACAGTCAAAAGCTCTCAGTGAACAACATCTGGAGTTAACATCATGGCCTCTGTACTTGTGTGCACCCATGTGCAAGCATGCACAGCAGAAACAAAATGATAAATAAGGAATATTCAATAAGCTTATTCCATTTCTCATTTCTGTTTTATTCTAGTTGTTTATATACACGTTTGTAGTCATGTTTATTTGTACTTGTGAGCAACATAAGTAAATTTGTGCATAAACCTCATAAAAGATGGAAGTATGCTCTCACAGGCCTCTGGCAAAGGTCGAGATCCTTGTTTCAAAAACAGCCTGCCTTTTGAAGGGCCGACTGAGGGAGAATGGAGCAGTGTGTTTACCCATCAGGTCTTTAGGGTGGACGGAAGCTGAGGAATCCCAAGGTTTTCTGTCACAGTCCACACCACCATTCTTAGCCTCTAGCTAGGGGCCACCCCTCCCCCACCCTGTCCCTTTGATGGCATCTTGAAAAACATCTTCCTTGGATTAGTTTTCTTCTCTTGACTCTTACGGGTGGAAGATGAAAGACTCAACTGTGTTCAATGAAAGCTTTTTAAGTAAGTCCACCAACATGGTGTTTGGAGACTTTTTAAGAATGGCATCATTCACCGTGGCTTCATTCTGGCAGGTTATTCCTTCATTCCTTCTTTTCTTTATAATAATTTTAGCCTTTACTGTAAGTAGGAATGAGTAATGACAGTTCCCTAGGGTGAAGTAGTAAAATGTTTCGGGATATAGGGAAAAGCTAAGAGACCCCATGTGATTTATGAATGTCCCATGGACCCACACAGAAATTGTGCCACAAAAATTAGATTTCTTCTTTGTTTAAAAATCACACCAGTTGTGACACGATTCCAGCCCCTGAGAGGCAGAGGCAGGAGGATCTCTATGAGTTCAAGGCCACCATACAGACAGTTCTTGGCTAGCTAAGGCTATATATCGAGACCCTGTCTCAAAAACAAAAGACCTAAGCAGAGGCGCTGGGGCAGTGGCTGGTGCCAGATGGCAGATAATGGCACTTGTTGCCAAGCCTGACCATCTGAGTTCAAGCTCCAGAACCCGCGTAGTGGAAAGAGAGTACCTATTCCTACAGTAACCTTCTGACCTCTGTGTGAATGCAGTGGCTCGGCCACACACACAGTACGGGAAACTTTGAAATTATTGTTTAGGTTTATTATTTTATATGAACGTTTTGTCTGCGTGTATGTATGTGTAGTACAATTTTGCTTGGTCCTAGCAGAGGTCAGTTCCCTGGAACTATAGTTAGAAATGGTTATTAGCCACTGGATGAGTAATGGGAACTGAGCCCAGGAACTCTGGAGACAGAGGCAGGCGGATCTCTGTGAGTTCAAGGCCAGCCTGGTCTACAGAGCAAGATCCAGGAATGGCGCAAAGCTACACAGAGAAACCCTGTCTCGAAAAACCAAAAAAAATTAAATTAAAAACAGGACTGATGAAGGTAATTTGTAAATATCCTAAAGGTGTGAGCCTGGAAATGGTGAATTATTTACTTGTATTCACTTTATTAAGTAATTTAAGACGTCTTTTTATTCTTTTAACCAATCAAAGGACCCGCTCTGGAAGGTCCGCCGGAGCCAGAAGCTGGACATGTCCGCACGGCTGGAGCTGCAGTCCGCCCTCGAGGCTGAGATCCGCGCCAAGCAGCTGGTTCAGGAGGAGCTGAGGAAGGTCAAAGACACAAGCCTCTCCTTCGAAAGGTTGGTTTGTCCCGGAGCTGGCCCAGAGAGACATGTGAGGTCCTTAAGTCAGGGTGAGGAGAAATGTTTTGAGGAAGCGTGTGCCTTTCCCGGAGGGTGTCACTTAGTGTTCCCAAGAAGTAATGAACCTGTGTGCTCTAATCCTGGCCCCTAGGCTGAGACAGATGCTGAGGCCAGCCTGGACTACACAGCCCTTAAAAACAAACAAACAAACAAACAAACAAACAAATAAATAAGCCATAAAGGGGGTGTGCCATTCAGTAGTAGAGAACATTTGCAATGGCCTGAATTAAATCACGTGTGACCCTCATACATCCCAGTGGAGTAGACATTATTGTCCCCATTCTACAAGTGGTGAGACCAAGGTGTAGGTGTTGGAGGTGAATGTCATCCTGTTGACTAGTGGCCATGCCTGTGCTGGGTCCTACCCTCCTGTCCAGATTTTATCTGCTAACCCTGTCCTGGAGTAAGGCCTACTTAAGAGCCAGGCTCTCAGGGCCTCTGTACTCAACCATAGTTCTCCTGGTGTCGGTCATGGGCAAGTCTTTTCCAGGATGACAGCCAAGGGATCTGGACTGTGTGTTTATCCTCAGAGGGCAGGCAAAAACTCACCCCCAGTTTCATGAGCTGCACTTTCTTTGACCAGGACCTTACTTCGATATTTTTGTTTTGTTGGTTTGATGTAGCCCCGACTGACCTTGACTCTTGATTCTCTTGTCTCTGCTTCCTGGTTGCTGGAATTGCAAACTTGTTCTATCGTAACACCTTAGCCATGACTTAAAATCTGTGTTTGAATTCATAATTCTGAATTTTCTGTAAAATATGCTAAGTGTAAAGGCCTAGCATGCCCTAAGCCGTTCCTGGGAAGCCAAGAAAGCCCCTTGTTCACACTCCAGCACACCGTAAACAAAGAACACGGCCTCTACCCCCTGCATTTACAGCTCTTTACTTTTATTTCAGTAAACTAAAGGAATCCGAAGCCAAAAACAGGGAGTTATTAGAAGAAATGCAAATTCTGAAGAAAAAGATGGAAGAAAAGTTTAGAGCAGATACAGGTAAATTAAAACCTAAAGATTTGCATTACTAAATACCAGCCTTTTCCAATGAGTGGTTTTTCTTCTTAATAGCTATTTTTGGTTGTATAAAAATAATTCCGGCTGGGCCTTTAATCCCAGCACTTCTTGCCTGGGCCTTCAAGACAGAAGGCCCCAGGCCTCCAACAAACCAGATTATTTTGTTCTCAAAATCCCTCCCCAGCACTGGGAAGGCAGAGGCAGGTGATCTCTGTGAGTTTGAGGCCAGCCTGGTCTACAGAGTGAGTTCCAGGACAGCCAGGGCTATTACACAGAGAAACCTTGTCTCAAAAAACCAAAAAATAAATAAACCCGAGTTTGGTTATTTAACCAAAGTTAAAATTTTGAAACAATATGTTCAAAAATACCTTCCCCCAGATTAGCCATAAATTTTGGTCACTTCTTCCTTTGAAAATCAAAGCAAATTGGTGCGCACACACATTCTTATTCTCATTCTCTCTCTCTCTCTCCCTCCCTCCCTCACTCACTCACTCACTCACTCACTCTCTCTCATACATTCCTATCCCCTGGTCACACAAAAGGTAAGTCTGTTCTGTGCCGAAGAGGCCACTAGACCACAGCCCATGGGAACCCTTTACAGCTGCT
Organism: Peromyscus maniculatus bairdii; assembly: GCF_049852395.1. Lineage (NCBI taxonomy): Eukaryota > Metazoa > Chordata > Mammalia > Rodentia > Cricetidae > Peromyscus > Peromyscus maniculatus. The sequence continues at coordinate 83,434,059 of NC_134865.1, read as the reverse complement.
CTGTGCCCTCCGGGCAGAGCTCTTTGCTCACTGCGAAGTGCTGAGGTGTGGTGTAATCCCAGCACTCAGGAAGCCGAGGCAGGGGGATCCTGAGTTTGAGGGCAGATTGGAGTCTGTAGAGTTCTCTCCCACATGCTTCAGGAGTAGCCATGTACATAAAGCATCCCATATTTTGAGATAGAGTTTTAGAAGTGAGACTTTGTCCACATCAAAAGGCAAAACGTCGCAGTCTTGGACAAGAGGGTTTGTCCCCAGACCACACTCAACGTGAACTTCATGCTTGGGATTCTCCATCCCAAATAGGTGGCATCTCAGTACAGGAATTTGCATTCTGTCTGTTTCTTAAATTTGGGTTGTCTTACATTTCAGAAGCTTTTTATATATTGAGGAGGAAATCCTTTTATGATGTAAGTTACGGATATTTCCTCTTACTTAGATTTTGGCTAAGAAAGAGCCTTTCTAGGGCTCGGGTTGTAGCCTGTTAGCGTGTTTGCTTGGCATGCATAAACACCACAGAAACCAGGCGGGTGCACACACCTGTAGGCTCTACACTCAGGACGTAGTAGGTGGTCCTGGTCTAACTGAGACCCTGTCCCAAAGAAAGAGAAAGCTTTCCCTGTGTTTGTGTCGAGTCTATTCATTGCCTTTCCTTGAAAAGGAGAATCTTCCCCGCTGCAGGCTGCTCAGGGGACACAGTACATTTTCCTGGTTATCTGTTGGTGTATGTGCATTGCGGTTTTTGCTGGCGTGTGTGTCTGCATCACTTGCGTGTCTGGAGCCTTCCGAAGCTGGAAGTGAGTGTCAGACCCTCTGGAACTGGGCTTCAGTTACAGACAGTTGTGAGCAGCTGGGAATCCAGCGTAGTCCTCTGGAAGGGTAGCCAGTGCTCCTGACCATGGAGTCACCTTCCCAGCGCCCCCACCCCTTCCTAAACAAGACACAGTCTCACTGTGTTGATCAGACTGGTCTCAAACCCGTCATCTTCGCTGCAGCCTTCTGAGTGCCAGGTCGTTGCCGTGCGCCTTGCATGGCTTCGGCTTTTAAGTTGGGGTGATTAGTTGATTTGGAACCCACTCTGGCCTGCAGCTCAAAGTGTCTTCCCAACTAAATGCTCATCTTAATGTCCTTTCTCTCCTGCTCCCAGGTGGTCTCTGGGAACTGCTATTGTCATTTCTCATCACAGAGCATCCGTGGCCCTGTGGTCAGACTCTGTCACCCCTCCACCCACCCCCCAGAGGCTTTCCTAGATTTTCTTCGGAGAGTGTGTTAACTCTGCTTACCCTGGAGCCCCAAAAGGTTGACATCGAAGACTGCTGTCTTTACAGTTTTTGCCTTAATTTTCCATTCTTTCTTGCAGGGCTCAAACTTCCAGATTTCCAGGACTCTATCTTTGAGTATTTCAACACTGCTCCTCTTGCACATGATCTGACATTTAGAGTGAGTACTGCTTTTTGAAAATACCAAGTATATGTAAGTTAGAAACAATAGAATATGACTTGACTACCTGTGGGCCCAAAACATCTCCGGAAACAGGTCTGACATTCTGTGAGAGCTGTGGCAGTGACGACATGGGTAGGGAAGTCATGGTGTGAAGGTGGAGAGTGCTGTGGGTGTTGGAACTGTTTCTGGAGACTAAGAGGGACTGAGAAGATGCTTAGCCTCGCTGCAGAAATCTACACTGGCCTCTGGCTGTGTGGTGATGTTTGGGGTCAGATTTAAAATATGAATAATAACGGTCGTGTTGCCATTTCTGGGACTTCTGTGTGAATATGTAGCTTGGACTCAGTGTCTAGTGGGGAAAAGGTTTCTAAGTGATTCAGTACCAAGCAGTTCACCAAGAGCCGCCTGGTCCACTCCTCGCTGAGCCGGTGAACCCCAAGGTGACCAGTGCCTGCTGGTCTGCCTGGAATGCCCTTGCAGTGGGAGGAGCCCACTCCCCTCTCCTGGAGCGGTGAAGTAGACTTGCTCTACGGGTTCCTTACAGCACGCATGTGGGAATGATGAAGGCCAGGGATGCATTTCAGTGATGAGCCCTCGCCTAGCCTGGGGTTAGACCCCCAGTCCTGGGGGGCGGCTGGAAGAGTGAAAGCATTTGCCGTGTGATGGACGAAGCTTCTGGTGAGGCACCCAGTGCTGCTTCCCACACTCGCTGTGTACGGTTGACAAAGTCAGAAGTCACACGGGAGCAGTGGCACCCTCACCGGGCATGAGCTTCGTGTGTGCACTCGATTCCCCTGCCTGTCTCCCTCACTCACATACACACGGGTCTCTTTCATCTAAACTGGTGGGAAGTGGTTTGTAGACAGCAGTGACCACAGGAAACTTGGCACCGGCTTTCAGCTCTGCAGACTCACCTGCGGTCCTGGCTGTGTCCTGGACAGCCGGGTTTCCTCCCAGTTCAGGACCCACCAGAAGTCACTGATGGCATTCAGTCATCAGGTTCTATCTAGACAGTGCTACCTCTTCTACTTAGGGAGAGTGCCCTGCACGCTGGGTTTATATCATGTTCCCTCTTGGTGCCCATGGGAAGGGGCTGTTGGCCCTGATTCTGCACAGGAGACAGGTTTGTTTCTGTTCAGAGGCCACTTTGCAGTTGCATCACCAGGTTGGTAGTGGCTCAGTGCAACACTCCAGGAGTGCCCGCATGGCACAGTGCAACACTCCAGGAGTGCCCGCATGGCACAGTGCAACACTCCAGCAGTGACCGAATGGCACAGTGCAACACTCCAGGAGTGCCCGCATGGCACAGTGCAACACTCCAGGAGTGCCCGCATGGCACAGTGCAACACTCCAGGAGGGACCGCATGGCACAGTGCAACACTCCAGGAGTTCCAGCTGTTCACCTTCACTCATCAGAGTATTTGTGGTTTTTCCCAAGTGACAAAGTGTCTTTTCCCTTGATTTTTTTGTTTTGTTTTGTTTTCAAGATAGCTTTTCTCTGTGTAGCCCTGACTGTCCTGGAACTTGCTCTGTAGACCAGGCTGGCCTCGAACTCAGAGATCCTCCTGCCTCTGCCTTCCGAGTGCTGGGATTAAAGGCGTGCGCCACCACCGCCCGGCTAAGTCCTCAGTCCTTAAGCAAATATATTACAGCAGTAATCGCTGACCTTGCACGCTGGTTGCGTAGAGAGCTCGTGGCAGTGGCTTTCACGGTACCATCCATCAGCGTGGACTGAGTTTCATGGAGGTGGAGCAGTCATCAGTAGACCTCATTCACTGTCCAGCATCCTGCCATTTTTAGACCTCCTTCAAGGCTTTGTCATTTGAGTGTGAAGTGGCTTCCTTTAAAAGAAAACTCTCAGCTAGATCAGGTCCATGTTAAGTTTCCAGACTTGAGACCTGCCCAGGAGATCTTGTACTTTGCCAGATTAAACACGTTGCTGAGTGCTAGAGTGAGTCTGCACGGTAGCCTTGCCAGGCTTTGCTGGGGGAGATGATCATTTGTGTTCCTCCTGTCTGTTATACCAAGGACTCGCTCTCCTCCTCCTCGTCTGCATCTTCTCTGCTAGCCTTGTGGGAGGACGTAAGTGACCGCAAATGCCCTTCCGTGGTTGCTCTCAGACTGCTAAGTCTGCATCCTTTGATTAACAACTAAGGAAACTGGGCTCTTAAACCGCTAAAATTTACTTCATTGGCTTGCTCTTCACTCACCAGGTGGATTGCTAACTTGTTTAACTTGCCTTGTGGGTAATGTTCACACTTACTAGCTCTGCTCATTAGCTAGTTGATGGCCCTGTCCACAGGGGTTGTTGACACACTTCAGCCCCGGGGTGTGCGGTTGTACCCGTGCTGTGTGTGACCCCCCCCCCCCCCCGGGAGTGTGCGGTTGTACCCGTGCTGTGTGTGACCCCCCCCCCCGGAGTGTGCGGTTGTACCCGTGCTGTGTGTGACCCCCCCCCCCCCCCCCCCCCCGCCCCCAGTGCTCCCTCTGACCAGCCCCGGAGTGTGCGGTTGTACCCGTGCTGTGTGTGACCCCCCCCCAGTCTCCCTCCCTCTGACCAGCCCCGGAGTGTGCGGTTGTACCCGTGCTGTGTGTGACCCCCCCGGAGTGTGCGGTTGTACCCGTGCTGTGTGTGACCCCCCCCAGGGTCTGATGAGTGCCGCTTTGGGACGGTGCTCACCTGTGTGCTCTTGGGCTCCGCGGTGGGGCAGTTCAGCCGTGGACCTGCAGACTCTGCTCTGCAGTCTCCCATGCTAGCGCCGCCGTTCCGTGTGCTTACTGCACGCTGGGAATAGCGGTGACCTGGGCCCACGTGGCACTGTACCAGGACTACGCCTGCAGGGAGGTTCACCTCAGGTAGCCGCCATTCGTGAAGTGTGCCTGTGAGAGTCGCCACTGTCAGAGGAGGGCAGCCAGGCTCTGGCTGTGGGCTGTGGGCTGTGGACAAACCGTCCTGATCTCTGGAAGGAGGTGACTATCCGGGCGGTCTGAGGACTGCCTGAGGGCCGTATTCCCAGCTCCTTCTCTGAGGACTGAGGTTAATTTTTCTAGATCCATTAAAAAAAACAACAGATTTTTACTACGTGGCCATAGCAGATTAGAAGGCACTGTTTAGACCAGGATGGCCTCAAACCCTGAGATCTGCCTGTAGCACACTGAGATCAAAGGGTGCGCTAACGCCCCCAGCCCCAGTCCCTACTTGTGAATGGCCGGAGGAGGGAAGGCTCGTGTAGGGAGCTGGCCAGGTACAGCTTTCCATTGAAATGACAGTGACTTGCCGCTCCCTGGCCAAGTCGGGGTAGCTGTGCGTCGACAGGTTCGTGGTAAGACTGGAGAGGCTCGGACACAAGGCACTGTCTAGGAAATACCTACCAACTTTGTCCTTGTCACAGACCAGCTCAGCCAGCGATCAGGAGACGCAGGCCTCCAAGCCGGACCTGTCCCCATCAGTGCCGGTGGCCTCCAGCACAGAGCAGCAGGAGGTGAGACTGCGCTGCCCTGGGGGTGCTCCGTGGGCCCTGGGGGTGCTCTTCAGAGGGGCCCTGGGGGTGCTCCGTGGGCCCTGGGGGTGCTCCGTGGGCCCTGGGGGTGCTCTTCAGAGGGGCCCTGGGGGTGCTCCGTGGGCCCTGGGGGTGCTCTTCAGAGGGCCCCCCCCCCCCCCCCCCGCGCTTGTGGCTAGGCCCCTTCGCAGGTCTCCCCGCCCTCCCTCTTCAGAACTGTCAGACCATCAGCTAAATGAGGGAACCCTTGACAGGTGTCTGAACAATGTAGTAGATTAGAAATTCAGAATGTTAAATCATTTATAAATCCTAGAGAGAAGCCCCAGATAGGCCCTGGCAGCTAAGCTGAAGCTCACCTGTCCGCACCTTTCTCCTAGGGTACAACACGGGCCCAGCAGAGACCGTCTGCTGGGCCACTGCCCAACACACAGGCCCTCGCCATGGCTGGACCAAAGGTAGGCCCTCTCACATTGCTGGGTGCCTTCTTGGTTTTTTTTTTTTTTTTTGGTTTTTTCGAGACAGGGTTTCTCTGTGTAGCTTTGCGCCTTTTCTGGAGCTCACTTGGTAGCCCAGGCTGGCCTCGAACTCACAGAGATCCGCCTGGCTCTGCCTCCCGAGTGCTGGGACTAAAGGCGTGCGCCACCACCGCCCGGCTGCCTTCTTGGTTTTAGAAGATAAATTTTGGGTAAAATGGCTGTGCTCGCTGGTTTTGAATGTACACAGTCGGCCCTCGTGTTCTGTTGGGGGGATTCACAAACCAAGTCCAGGGTCTACACTGTCGTCTTCATGCTTAAGCACTAAGTGTGTTCTTCAGCTGAAACAGTCCCTGAGCCGCTGCCGCTGCCTCCTCCTCCTCCTCCTCCTCCTCCTCCTCTGCCTCCTCCTCCTCTGTCTCCCCCTCCTCCCCCCTGGGCAGCGGGGGCCTCTCACACGCAGGTGCTGCTCTTTATTATTATTATGTCTGTTGTTGAGAACTATATGGTTTGTCCCCAACATGAATAGCTACCCACAACGTGCAGTTTGGACCTCACCTTCTGCATGAGCCCGGCAAGAACCTAGACTCAGTGTGTCCTCACCTCGTTTTCTTACGAGCCTTGAAGCTCAACTGGGTCTCCTTTCTCTTTGTAGATCCCAAGTTTCCAGCTGTGCCAGGCCCTGAGGTTCTGGCTTGGCTACATTTGGCCAGTATGCCTGGCATGGACTTGTGTCCTGGGTTTTGTTGTTGTTGCTTTAAATACAGACCTGGTCTATTGATGTTTTCCCCTGGAGACCTGAGAGGAATCCATGCTTTGGCTTTGGGACTCAGGCTCTTGTCGAATTAAGGACCAAGGTGCAGGGCTGCTTGTTTAGTAGCTTCTGCTATCTGGAGAAGGAACTGTCAAGGTGACGTGTCTCTCAGTGATGACTGAACCCTGACCTTCTCTGGGCAGCTCCTCTCGTTGCTCCTGGGGCTGTGCTGACCACCCTACTCCTTGAGAAACACATGTTCCTGCCGGTCCGTGTGTTCCTGCGCAGTGTGTCACTTTGTCACTACATGTGGGCTTTCTAGGCAGCTGTCACGGCCGGTCCTTGTCTTCCCAGCTAGCCTCACGGTTCTTCCCATCTGTTGCGTTCTTGTTTTTCTGTCCTCCTCCAGGAGACAGTGGGTCTTTCCAAGATGTTGCTGTTAACATTTCTTGTAGATTAAAAGTGCTATCTTGTTCACACACCCAAGAAGAGCCAAACCTAGACAGGGTTCCAGGCCAAATCCCCAAATCTAGTTGGTGCTGATCCCTGGAAAACGCCCCTAATCCAGTTAGAGTATCAGCTGTGAAAGGTAACACCACAACGTCGCCCAGCTCTGTGTGTAACAAAACTAACTGAAGGAAGCAGGGGTGGCGGCTTCGGGTTCTGGCTTGGGACCTTGGGGTTTAGGTGCCACTGATGAGAACCCATGGCAGGAAGAGAAAGAGCATGAAGCAGGCAGGCTGTGTCTACGTCAGTCAGAAGCCGACTGACCCGCTTCTCCTGGCTTCCCAGTCACCTGGCTTGTTTTGCTTGTTTTTCCTGCAGCCCAAAGCTCACCAGTTCAGCATCAAGTCCTTCCCCAGCCCCACCCAGTGCAGCCACTGCACATCCTTGATGGTCGGACTCATCCGACAGGGCTATGCCTGCGAAGGTGAGTGGATCAGTGCACGCGAGCTGGAAAGTGCTGCTCGCGAGGGGGTGCTTACCTCATCGAGCTAAAGAGGGGAGTGTACCTGGTAGCAGTGTGGGCAGGCCTGTCTGCATCGATGCCTGGGCAGGCCTGTGGTCATCCTGCACAGCCTGTAGGACCGACCACTAGCCAGGTTATCAGCTCAAAATTACTATAAAGCACACCACCTCCACCTGAGGGTCCTGTAGAGCACACCTCCCCCTGAGGGTCTTGTTGTAGATCACACCTCCCCCTGAGGGTCTTGTTGTAGATCACACCTCCCCCTGAGGGTCCTGCTGTAGATCACACCTCCACCTGAGGTCCTGCTGTAGATCACACCTCCACCTGAGGGTCCTGTAGATCACACCTCCACCTGAGGGTCCTGTAGATCACACCTCCACCTGAGGATCCTGTAGATCACACCTCCACCTGAGGGTCCTGTAGAGCACACCTCCACCTGAGGGTCCTGCTGTAGATCACACCTCCACCTGAGGTCCTGCTGTAGATCACACCTCCACCTGAGGGTCCTGTAGAGCACACCTCCACCTGAGGGTCCTGCTGTAGATCACACCTCCACCTGAGGTCCTGCTGTAGATCACACCTCCCCCTGAGGGTCCTGCTGTAGATCACACCTCCACCTGAGGGTCCTGCTGTAGATCACACCTCCACCTGAGGGTCCTGCTGTAGATCACACCTCCACCTGAGGTCCTGATGTAGATCACACCTCCACCTAAGGTCCTGATGTAGAGCACACCTCCACCTGAGGTCCTGATGTAGAGCACACCTCCACCTGAGGTCCTGATGTAGAGCACACCTCCACCTGAGGGTCCTGCTGTAGATCACACCTCCCCCTGAGGGTCCTGCTGTAGATCACACCTCCCCCTGAGGGTCTTGCTGTAGATCACACCTCCCCCTGAGGGTCCTGTAGATCACACCTCCCCCTGAGGGTCCTGCTGTAGATCACACCTCCCCCTGAGGGTCCTGCTGTAGATCACACCTCCCCCTGAGGGTCCTGATGTAGAGCACACCCCCACCTGAGGGTCCTGATGTAGAGCACAGCACTCACAACCATTCTGTCACATCAGGAAACATGGAGGAGAGGCCAGAACTTCCCACTCTGTCGTATGGGGTTTGGGGGTTTCTTTGTTTTTGTTTTTAACTGTTAATTGCATTTACTTCCTGGTGTACGTGAGTGTGTGGGTGCATGTGCCGTGGCGCAGGCTGGGTGTCGAGGACAACTTGAAAGAGTCGCTTCTCTTCACCTTTGGTTCCAGAGGGCGAACTCGGGCCCTAAGCCTGGCAGTGATGGCCTTTCCCTCTGAACCTCTCACAGGCTCCAGATTGTCTAGATCTCACAGGGATAGAGTGTGTCTTTTGATGGCAGTTATTTTTAAATCACAAAACCTTCTTGTGCTCTGCTCCAGGCTGGCGCTTGGCCATGTGCTCTCGAGCCGGGCCACTTCACAGACGGCGCAGTGCGGAGTGAGATGCCTTGGTCAGAGCCTCCAACACTACTTGTAGCACAGATCCTAATTGGTCTTAATAAAAACCTGGAGTCGGATATCAGGGTGAAAGCTGAGAGATCAGAGCAGCAGCCTTAGAGTTCTGACCTCCAAGGAATTCTCAGCCTGAAACGGCCGAGCTCCTGTCTCCTCCCGCCTTATATTCCTTTCTCTGCTCAGCCATATCACTTCCTGTCTCAACCTCCCTAGTGCTGGGATTAAAGGCATGTGAGCCACCACTGCCTGGCTGTTTCTCTTTTAGACTGGATCAATCTTGTATAACCCAGGATGGCCTTGAACTCACAGAGATCCATCTGCCTCTGCCTCCCGAATACTGGGATTAAAGGTGTGCACCACTGCTTGGCCTCTGTGGCTAACTAGTGGCTTAGCTCCACACTGGATCTTCAGGGTGTGCCCTACAGGGACGCCCAGGTGACCTCAGTGAGCGGATCTGGAGACTACCCCTGTGGATTTAAGGCAGGCTTGTTGGCTAACTGTAACACAGACTTCACGCTTGTTCAGGCGGCCCCTCTTTATGTGTGGTCTCCATATGTGTAGAGCTTTTATTATGAAGCCTTCGGGAATTGTTTTCAGTGGAGTCTGCCATCCTGGACACCGAGGCTTCCTGGGCAGTGTGTGCAGAGAGCCTGTGCTCAGCAGGTCTACTGCCTTGGTTGCATGTTGTGAGGTGGGTGGAACGTTTCCTCTTTTCCAGTGTGTGCGTTTTCCTGCCATGTGTCCTGCAAAGACAGCGCTCCCCAGGTGTGCCCCATACCTCCTGAGCAGTCCAAGAGGCCTCTCGGCGTGGATGTGCAGAGGGGTATAGGCACAGCCTACAAGGGCTATGTTAAGGTAAGAGGAGCCAGCGTCTGTCCCATAGTCCATTGTGGCTCATTTTTCATTCGGTCACTTTGTGTCCTTGCTCTCTCTAGTAGCCCTGGTACCTAGAGGGTCTCGGGCACAACTGCTACTTTACATGACCAAGAGCTCGAGTACCGTTGGGCATAGGAATCCTGCCTCATGGTCCTATAGTTACTCTTCTTGGGTGTCTGGTCATGAGCTCAAAGTCAAGGTTCCAAAGCCAAGCGGTACTTGCAGAACACAGGTACCTGGGCCACCTGCATGTCCTGTCCAGCCGCAGCGTCCAGGATGCGTGTGGTCCTGGGCTGCTAGCATCCCTTGTGCTTTCTTCCCATTCACAAGCTTCTAGTCAGGCCCTGAGTCTCCTGATCCAAGACCGGCTTGCCCAGATGCTTGGGAAGGGGGTTGATGGGGGAGCGTCCCTGGGGACCAGGACAGGCATACAGCAGGTGGACACAGACTGAGTGAAATGCCAAGGGTCTGGCAGCCTCTGTGGCCCAAGGGAAACATGGTCATTGTTGGTCTGTAGGTCCCCAAGCCCACAGGAGTGAAGAAAGGCTGGCAGCGGGCTTACGCAGTGGTCTGTGACTGCAAACTCTTCCTATACGACCTGCCAGAAGGAAAGTCTACCCAGCCTGGGGTCATTGCCAGCCAAGTCTTAGACCTCAGGTATGTTTCTCCAGCAAAGCAACGGCCCTGGTACCCAGTGCTCACTGCCCACGGTGGCAGGCCCATGCTTCCTGCCTGTTCTCGCCAAGGTCATGTGAAGACTGTAGCGGGGTAGGAGGAGCTGTCGTGAGGATTAACCAAGGGCACACTCAGAACAGGGCTGGAAGTATTGCTGCTGTCGTCACCATGTATGTGGAAGGCCTGTGCTTTTCTCGCCGTATGCCAGATCAGGAAGGCAGGCATTGTGACCGTCTGCGGTTAGCATCTGTCTGGTCTAGAGACACAAGCTCCAGCGTGTTCTTAGCAAAGGGGGCTCTCTGGCTGGTTCCTTCAGAGATCTGTAAGAACACAGGGGAGTCAGAATCACCCAGCAGTGGCAGGGTCCCATACTTTCTGTGTCTGCATCACATGGTACCTTCCGCTTCCCTTGTTGCGTACCACTGCCTTGGTCAGTGTTCTATCGCTGTGAAGAGACACCGTGACCAGGGCAACTATTATAAAGGGAAACATTTAATTGGCTTGTTTACAGCTTCAGATATTTAGTCCATTATCATGACAGAGAGTATGACAACATGTATGGTGCTGGAGCAGTAGCTGAGAGCTACATCCCCATCCAGAAGCAGAAAGAGAAGTGGGCCTGCCATGGGCTTTTAAAAACCTCCAAGCCCACCCCAGTGACACACCTCCTCCAACAAGGCCACGCCTCCTCATCCTTTTAATCCTTTCAAATGGTTCCACTCCTTGGTGACTAAGCTTTCAAATATGTGAGCCTATGGAGACCATTCTATTCAGACCACTGTAACAGCTCTGTCCTGGCCTGAGCCCACGTGATTGGGCACCATCGAGGGTGGGGACAGCTCAGCTGGCATGTCCACGTGAACTCAGCGCCTTCTGCTTCTTATTGACCAGCCTTTGCCTGATGGTACCACGGACAAGCCAAAAATAACTGTTGTGGAACTTGGAACTGGGGGACAGTGTGAGTCAGGCAGGGGCTGTTTTCAGTGTCCCCCCATTAAGATGTTGGGATGAGTTGTGAAAATGTGGCGGCAGATCTGCAAGGCTTTCCCAGAACTGAGTGTGTTTCTTTCTTGCCAGAGATGACGAGTTTTCTGTGAGCTCAGTCCTGGCCTCAGATGTCATCCATGCAACACGCCGAGACATTCCATGTATATTCAGGGTATGCGTTTCTCTGATTTCATTTGTTTGTTAGTCATTTAAAAAAATAAATGAGCCGGGCGGTGGTGGCACACGCCTTTAATCCCAGCACTCAGGAGGCAGAGCCAGGCGGATCTCTGTGAGTTCAAGGCCAGCCTGGGCTACCAAGTGAGTTCCAGGAAAGGCGCAAAGCTACACAGAGAAACCCTGTCTTGAAAAAACAATCAATCAATCAATCAATAAATAAATAGGTAGGTAGATAGATAGATAGATAGATAGATAGATAGATAGATAGATAGATAGATAGATAGATAGATAACTGACACTGTTAAAAGACAGCAATTTTTTAAAAACAACCAAACCCACGGGCACAGTGGTACATGCCTTTAATCCCAGCACTTAGGAGCCAAAGGTCATGGGGTCTCTGAGTTCCATGACAGAGAGCTAAATGGTGAGACCCTCACTCCGTACAGAAATAAAACCTAAAGGACAGCAATTCTCCGAGCATCTCGCTGTGCTGCAGCAAGTTCTAGGGTTATCCCAGGTGGCCCCTCACCTACCTGCATTCCTACTGTGTACCGGGTTCCGCCTTTGCCACGGGCCTGGCGTAGCCGATCCTCACTGAGCACAGCACCCTCCCCACAGACTGTTTCATGAGGAGCCGGCCACCGCGTCCCGTGCTGTCCCTCTGCACTGACCACCACCCCTTTTTCTCCTCCGCTGAGCACCCTTCCTTCCCACCTGGTGTTCCTTCCACCCTGGCCACAGGCCTTAGCACTGAAGGGGTCTTCGTGGTCTACGAGACGTGTCTTGCTAGGTCCCCTCCCTGGCATACATACTCTCTCTGAATAAGGCAGAAAACATTTTTAAATGACCGCATCTGGTTTGTCTGTGTCTCTCTGACTGGGCTGAGCTCTGTTCCCCCAGTTAGTGCTGTACACTAAAGCATCAGAAAGCTTCTGGAGGAGTGTTGGTCAGAGAAATACACACACCTTCAAGTAGGAATTTTTATAGGCACATCTGGTTGACCAGAAAGCTGTCTTTAGAGTTGTTTTTACTGAATCACACTGTTGTTCAGAAACAACTTGTGGATACAGTCCAGAAAAAGCACTGGCGTCCTGTGCTAAGAGTGGCCTGTGGAGCCCCCCAGGTTCCTTCCTAATGGTGCTTAGTGAACACTTAGTGGAGACCCTCTCTTCCCTGGACATGCCCAAAGAACCCACATCTTAATCATAATAAGGTTACTCAGGGAAACTTTTTTTTTCTTTTTGAGACAGGGTCTCTGTTTATAGTCCTGGATGTCCTGGAACTTGCTGTGTACTGCCATATGTATGTGGCCAGTGTGTGGCAGGCTGGCCTTGAACTCGCAGAGATCTGCCTCTGCTCCCGAGTGCTGGGATTAAAAGTGTGTGCCACCAGGCAGGGCAAGAAAGCAATTTTAGAATGTGTGTTTCCATGACCGTGTTGACAGGAGCAGAGTTAACCGACATGGCCAGGAAGGGACTTGTGTGTCCACGGCACTGCCCTTCCTGTTAGTGGCCTGCCAGGGCCTGACTGGCAGCTCAGGAGATTGGTGGCCTTTGGGGCAGCACAGGGACGGGGACTTGAGCCTCTTTCCATCCGTCCTGTCTGTGACCTCTGTGTCTGGGTGGCTCCAGCACAGTCCTTGCTCTGATCTGGCTGGCCGCTCATGGTTTTGTCTGTTTTGTCTCTCTCATGAAGGTGACGGCCTCTCTCTTAGGTTCACCTTCTAAGACCAGCTCACTGCTCATCCTGACAGAAAACGAGAATGAGAAGAGGAAGTGGGTCGGGATCCTTGAAGGGCTGCAGGCCATCCTCCATAAGAACCAGCTGAAGAGCCAGGTAGTGCACGTCGCCCAGGAGGCCTACGACAGCGCCCTGCCGCTCATCAAGGCTGTCCTTGCTGCTGCTATCGTGGGTATGTCTGCAGAGCCTGTGGCTCCCTCCATCTGAACGTGTAGGCATCGTCTCTCCTGTCTGAAGAAGCAGGCCTTGGCTCACAGGACTCGTGTGTTGTTTCCCCAGATGGAGACAGGATTGCAGTCGGCCTGGAAGAGGGCCTCTACGTCATCGAGCTCACCCGAGATGGTGAGTAAGAGGCCCCCTGAGTCCCACTTGACTGCTCCAGACACACAGGGCCTTGAGAAGAGGGGTCAGTGGTTCACTCGGACTTTGTGTGGCACAGTGCCAGAAGGTGTGAGGCCCTGGGGTCCATCTCCAGCGCTGTACAGTAAGGGACATCCTGTTATGTAACCGAGTGACCGTGTCGGAGGACTTAGGTACGAAGTGGAGAAGAAGAATTTCCAGTTGACACCGCAGGCGTTCGGCCCGCTCAGGTGCCTGGACGTGTTTTCTGTGTATGGAGACAACAGCGGAGGGCCTTGTTATGTCTGTACTGTTATTTGTTTGGGTTTTGTTTTTAAGACAGGGTTTCTCTGTGTAGCCCTGTCCTGTAACTCTCTCCGTAGACCAGGCTGGCCTTGAACTCACAGAGATCCTCCTGCTTCTGCTTCCCAAGTGCTAGGATTAAAAATAGGCACCGCCACCATCTGGCAGGCTAATTTTTTAAACGCACATATATTTAATTCTGTGTGCGTGTGTGTGCACATGTGTAAGTACAGGGGTCAGAAGACGGCCTGTGGTGGCTGGCTTCTCCTGTGCCACGTGGGTCCTGTTACTCAAACGCAGGTCTTGCAGCCTGGCAGCAAGCACCCTTACACACAGAGCCATCTTGCTAGCCCTCTGTTGAATTCTTTGTTTGTTTGTTTGCTTGCTTACTTATTTTTGAGACAGCCATAACCCTGGCCATCCTGGAACTCACTCTGTATTCCAGGCTGACCTGGAAATCTCAGAGGTCCACCTGTCTCTGCTTCCCGTGCTGGGGTTAAAGGTGTGCATCTCCACATCTGGCCTCTGTTGACCTCTGTTGAGTTCTTTAAAGAGACGGGGATAGGGTGGTGAGTCCCAGGGCCTCAGGAGAACCCAGCAATGCTGGTGCACTGAAACTTAGCGGAGTTCCTGGGTCCCTCTCCTGCCGGCGAGGGAAGATGGCCTTTCCTGCCTTTTCCTACTCCATGGCCCCTTCCTGTTGAGAGAGAGTGAGCCAGAGCACGTGGGCAGCTGAGTCCTTCAGGCTCTAGACCAGGGAAGGAGGAGGAGGTCCTAAGCCGGCTCGTGTCCTAGTTTGAGTGGGCATGAGCTTGGAGAACTCCAGACCCGGCTCACAAGCCTTACTGTGTTGTAAGTATCAGCCAGACTCGGGCTCACCAGTACAGGACAGGCAGTGGCGGGTCAGGGTTGTCAGGTAGCTGAGACAAGCGCCACTGTGTCTCTGTTAGGGACATTTGCAACACTGGCCCTGGGGCTGGCTGTGGTGGGAGGATTGCTAGGGACCCGAGGGGCCATGTCAGCCAGAGCACGTCACCTGCATCCTCTGACCACAGTGATCGTCCGCGCTGCTGACTGCAAGAAGGTGTACCAGATCGAACTGGCGCCCAAGGAGAAGATCGTCATCCTCCTCTGTGGCCGGAACCACCACGTGCACCTCTACCCCTGGTCCTCCTTTGACGGAGCGGAAGCAAGCAACTTTGATATCAAGCTTCCAGAAACGAAAGGCTGCCAACTCATAGCAACAGGGACCCTGAGGAAGAGTTCATCCACCTGCCTGTTTGTCGCCGTGAAGCGACAGATCCTTTGCTACGAAATTCAGAGAACTAAGCCTTTCCACAGGAAGTTGAGCGAGGTGGCGGCACCAGGGCACGTGCAGTGGATGGCCGTGTTCAAGGACAGGCTCTGTGTGGGCTACCCTTCTGGGTTCTCTCTGTTGAGCATCCAGGGGGACGGGCCGCCTCTAGACCTGGTAAATCCCGCTGACCCCTCGCTTGCGTTCCTCTCCCAGCAGTCTTTCGATGCCCTTTGTGCTGTGGAGCTCAAAAGTGAGGAGTACCTGCTTTGCTTCAGCCACATGGGACTGTACGTGGACCCTCAAGGCCGGAGGTCACGCATGCAGGAGCTCATGTGGCCTGCGGCTCCTGTCGCCTGTAGTATGTATATGTTTTTCTGTTGCCATATCACTGTTGCTGCTTCTCACGCGGACAGTCGGCATGTGTTCTCTTGGCTTTGGTTTGTCTCCCGGTCCCCGAGCTGAGAGCTGGGGAGCAGAGCGACCCGGGTGATCCAGAGACGGCCGTGTGCAGGCCTGGCGCTGCACAGCAGTGCTGGGGCTGGGCCGTGCTGGGGCTGGCCAGCAGCCCCCTCCCGAGCGAGCGAGCCAGGAGCACCCGCTTGTTCTTCAGTGTGTGACAGCAGGTGGCCTCCTGGGCAGAAAGGGACCTGGAGTCTCCTTTCAAAAGGCAATTCACAGGGCAGGATAGAGCTAAAGGGAATTGGTCACCAGGAGACTTAACTCCAGTGCCAGCCAGGCCATGCCCTTGTGGACCGGAGCCTATGGGTCTGTAATGCACTAACTGTGTGTGCGCACTGCGGGTGCTGTGCAGAGGCCAGAACACCCTGCTTTGCTTGAGAAGCCGTAAGGCTGGAGAGCCGGGCACTCTGTTCCTTTGGGAGGCCTTGGCCTCTCCACCCTGCCCAGCTGTCGGAAGTGAGGTCTGCGGCCGGCAGGGCACAGGCTGGTCTTGACACCGAGCCTCTGATGGTGGGCAACCAAAACAGCAGGGCTGCCTCCTCCCGGTCTGGCCAAGCTAGGCACCAGGCTGTCCCGGCTGATGGACCCTTCTCGCCCCTTTCCTGTCCCTCACAGGCAGTCCGTGCAGCGCTCTGCCATGCGCTCCCTACTTCGAGATTTCATTTTTCTCTGCAGTTCTCAGGTCCCCGAGTGCAGTGTCTTTTTAATCCTGGCACGGGTCACTAGCGTGGACACGCAGTGGGCTGCCTTCCACCTTCATGGTCTTCCTTCTCAGCCCCGTGTGTAGCAGACTCCAGGCCAGCTTTAGAGCTGGGAGAAGTTAGGGAGCTCGAGGGTGGAGAAGTACTTGTTAGAGCCCCTCTGCGTGAGTGAGTGTCTGTGGTGCCGCCTCGTCCTGTCTCGGGAGACCGAGGTGCAGAGGCACCCAGCCTGCAGGTCTGCCCACTCGGAAGCACACGGCCTCCCAAGTTCTCTGTGGTGTCTGTTTTTCTTCAAACCTTCCAGTTGGAACCTCGTCCCTTCTGACAAATCAGGATTGAAGTCCCATACATTGAGCACGTAAGAGCGCTCACCCCACCATCCCCTGCCGGGGGTTTTCATCTTAGAGGTAATTGAGGGCCGGCCTCTGCACATGGCATTCAAAAACCGCTCGTGTGTGCACACTCGTATGTGCACGCTGGACGGGTGTGGTGGCTGGTTCCAGCATCTTACCTTGTCTAGGCTGACTGCGGCTGACTGGAATCAGGCAGAGCCATAGTGTAGCTCCTAGAGCACATTCCCAGTGAGTGCTTACAGCCTCATTAATCCAGCTGTGTGCAGAGGCGCTCCAGCACTCAGCCTGGGATCAGGGTGCACCTCCTCCATTACTCTGCATTTCCATAAGGACACTGCAGCTTCCTGGTGGCGGCTGGGCAATGTGCCACAGCGGAGCTGAGGAAAAGTAGACAGCCACTCCTTGGGTCTGGCAGGCTGTTCAGGTGGGCTTTGTTTGTTGTGTCCTAAACATGAGGGTGTCTCCTTAGACCTCTTGCTCATGGCAGCAGAGGGCGCTGGGCATGTATCTGCTGTGTACCAGTTGTCAGAACCTAACAGACAGCGTTTCTCGAGAGTGCTGGGAGAGAGAGGAGAGGGCACCATCCCTACACGCTCGCACTAGAGTGAGGCCCTGCCCTGCAGGGTAGTTAGTGTCCCCGTGTGAAATGCAGACCGCTAAGTCATGCCCAGAGCAAAGCAGTTAGTGTAGTCTGCGGAATACTCACCCACCCAGAGACCTGGCTGCTTCTTTCCATCATTTTAGAAGACTGGAGAGGTAGCTCGGTGGTTAGAGCACGGGCTGCTCCCCTAGAAACTGGGGTTCAATTCCCAGCACCCACACGGCAGCTCCCAGCCATCTGTAAGTACAGTTCCGGGGGATCTGGCACCTTTTACTCGTCTTCTCGGCACGGCATGAGCGTGGTGCCAGATGTACATGCAGGTAAAAGACCTCTATATTATATGTGCAAGAAAGGGAAAGTGGAGATTTTGTCTGCTAATGTGGTCCCTGCCTGAACTTAACGGGTTGAGCCCCGCCAAGCTCACTTCTTAGGAGAGCTGAGCTGAGGAAGTCAACTTTGTAAATGAGCTTTCACATCTGGCTGTGCTGTGGGAGAGCGGAGGCCTCTGAGCCCCACACAGGCCGCACATGCGCCTGCTCCTCGCCGATGCCGCCGTGGCCTGAGAGGGCAGGCGAGGCTGGAGCTCGGGCTTACTTGCTCTGCTTCGTCTGCCCAGGTTGTAGCCCCTCCCACGTCACAGTCTACAGCGAGTACGGGGTGGATGTCTTCGACGTGCGCACCATGGAGTGGGTGCAGACCATCGGCCTTCGGAGGGTAAGAGAGCGCGGTGGCCTCGTCCAGGGCGGCTGCCCCCCCCCACACACCCCATTTCCTGCTGCCACACACACGATGCATCTCCTCCACTCCTCCACAGATACGACCTTTGAACTCCGAGGGCACCCTCAACCTGCTGGGCTGTGAACCCCCACGCCTCATCTACTTCAAGAACAAGTTCTCAGGTGAGCTTCCCCACGGGTGGGAGGCGGCCTCAGATGGAACAGGCCGCGTCCATCCCCCGACCTGCTGGGCGGTCTGAGGGATCGTTTCCGGCACGTATGGCTGCACCTCCATGCAGCAGCCCAGTGACTGCCCCCCTACAGGAGTGGTCCTCAATGTGCCCGACACCTCGGACAACAGCAAGAAGCAGATGCTGCGGACTCGGAGCAAACGGCGTTTCGTGTTCAAGGTTCCGGAGGAAGAAAGGATACAGCAGAGGCGGTGAGGCGGGTCCCTCTGGCTCCAGTCACGGGGTCCCCGGGGCCCCGTGATGGTGCAACCAAGGCCTGGAGGATGCTTCCAGATTCCTGAATCCCAAATGTTTCCTTTTTGCAGGGAGATGCTCAGAGACCCAGAATTGAGATCCAAAATGATATCCAACCCGACCAACTTCAACCACGTGGCTCACATGGGCCCCGGGGATGGGATGCAGGTGCTCATGGACCTGCCTCTGGTGCGTGCTCAGCCAGGTGTGGGCATGGGCTCCATCCCCTGCTGTGAGGATAGCCTGGCAGACTGTCCTAAGGCCAGACCCCAGAAGCCTCTCCCCAGGCCCGTGGGCCTGCCCTGCCCCAGTGTGCTGTGCTGGCCTGTGAAACCCTCTGCAGTACTATGGGGCCATTCCTGGACCTCCCTGTGTCCACTCGTGTCCCTAGGAATCTGCTGTCCAGACGAGGTCTACAGTTTTTGTGTCTTCATTTTAAACAGCGTTTTCTGTGGAATTTTTCTGCAGTTGCCATTGCTGGTTCTTAGTTGAGGCATTTGTGGTCCAGTGGTGCACATGGCTGTCTTCCGTTCTTAGCTCTAACTGATGAGAAGCCATGTCCAGGGACCTACAGCCAGCCTGTCATTACCCCTCATTGTGGCAGCCCCACTGTGCTCCTGGTCCATGTTCACAGACCACTTTCCTGTGCTGCTCTTCCCCAGAGTGCTGCACCCACTGCCCAGGAGGAGAAGCAGGGCCCTGCCCCTCCAGGCCCCCCTCGGCATCCCCCGGCCAGGAGCAAGCCCTACATCTCATGGCCCTCATCAGGTACCGGGGGGCGGGCAGCTGCTGGGGCGGGACCTCCACTCTCCGTCTTTCTCTTGGCCTCTCCCTGAGGTCACGGGTGTCCTTGTCCACAGGTGGCTCTGAGCCTGGAGTGAGCGTGCCTCTGAGGAGCATGTCCGATCCTGACCAGGACTTTGACAGAGAGGTATGTGTTCTCCAGCACAGAGGATGGGCACATGGGGCCGGCAGAGTGGAGACAGCCGTTCTTGTGTGCCTGTGACCCCAGGGCCAGCTGGCTGAGAACTGGGACAAGGAAGACACCGTACAACGGGGAGCGCAGTCTGAACCCTTCTGGAGCTCTGCACTCCCTGGAATACAGTGGTCTGAGCACAGAGACCCTGGTAGGATGGGCAGCTGCCCATCGTGAGTCACAGGCCCACCTCCAGCAGTGTAGCCAAGGTTGTGGGGTCACCAGGTACACACCCCTAGGGATGAGGATCTCCTGTGGAGCTGAGTGAGTTTCTGCCAGAGGTGTCTCTCCTTTGAACCTCTCTGTTCCCTAAAATGGTTTCGAGTAGCCCGGACTAGCCTCCAGCTTACTGTGTAGTTGAGGATGACCTTGAACTCCTGATTCTCCAGGAGTAAACCCTACATCTTGGGGTGTAGTGGTGAGTTCCATGTCCTGCTGCGTAGGCAGTTGTGCCTAACAGAATGTCCCTGAGGCAGGGGCATGCTCAGGCCTCGTGTATTGCCATTTTCTCCCAAGCTCTGGAATCACAGGCCTGCACGACCTCACTTGCCTCCTTCTGGACTTTGTCCTGTAGTTTTGTTTTGTGAGGGGTTAGTTGCTTTTATGCAGGGTCTCACCATAAAGCCGGGTCTGGCCTGGAACTCACGATGTTGACCAAGCCTCACCGGGCTCTGCCAGCCCCTGCCAGCCCCTGCCAGCCCCTGAGTGCTGATGAAAGGTGTGGCCACCACATGGACCCTGCTTGTCTTTGCTTTTTCTGACAGGCTCTCAGTCCATTGCCCGGCGGGCTCTGTACTCCTGATTCCCCTGCAGCCTCCTGAGTTCTGAGCATGTGCCACCACACCTGCCCTTCTGTCCAGCTTGTGTGTGTGTGTGTGTGTGTGTGTGTGTGTGTGTATCTCGGAGGGTCTTCTCTGGTCACCTGTGCTCCTTACCTTCTAGAACACTTGTGAGGGTGTGAGCAGCAACACTCCCATGCTCTTGAAGGTGACAGTGGCCCCTGCCTCAGTTTCCCTTCTGGAATGGGGATGAGAAACAGATGAGATAGGACTTACCTAGCATTTAGCACTGAGGTTCAAGACTTAGGTCTTTCTGGAAACAGGAGCTGGCCTGTCACCCATGGCCACCCCGTGGAAGTGGGGATTGACATGGCCTCTCTCCTGCTCCCTTTACAACCCTGAGGCTCACCACACTGGCCATCTTCTCCAGTGCAGACTGCAGAAGGGACCTCCTTCCCTCTTCTCAAGCATGCTGGGTGATGCCCTGCTCTCCATTGAAGGCAGTCTTATCTCATGGTTTTGTTTTTATTTATGTGTATGGGTGTAGAGACCTTGAACTTGTGACCCTTTCTCTTCAGCATCCCAAGCAGCTGGGATCATAGGCCAGAGTCACCAAGCCCAGGTTTTCTTCTATTTCTGCCAAAGGCCATTGGAATTTCAGGAGATCACATGGAGTCTGTAGGCCACTTTGGGGATTGATACCATCTTGATTATATTTCAGCCTATGAATATAGGGTCTTTCCATTTTTTTGAATCTTCTTTATTATGTGTGTGTGGTGGTTGCTAGCACAGGCCAGATCCACCAGAGGTGGAGTTAGGGACAGTTCTGAGCTGCTTAGTGGGTGCTGGGAACTGAACTTGGGTCCTCTGCAAGAGCGGTTTGCACTCTGAACTGCTGAGCCATCTCTCCGGCCTCTTAAGTGGTGGTTTGTAAGTGTACAAGTCACCTCCGTTGTTATTTTCAGTGCTGCTGTGACTTGAATTGTCTGGTTTTCACGTTGTCTGCTGTATGTAGAAACGCAGATGAGTTTTGGATGTTGATACTGAACCCTGAGCCTGCTGAATTCACTTGCAGTTCTGGTTCGTTCTTGCTGTGTGCAGAATCGTGTCACCTGTAGATAGTGTCTGTCATGTCCCCTCTAGTGCAGTGCTGAACTTGGGCAGGAAAGGAGGTCATTCTTGTCCCCAGCCTCAGGGAAGCGCTTTCTCTTGAATATGGGATCTGTAGGCTTTTGTGGCAGGCTTTGACCCCGATGAAGTTCCCATCTGTTTATTCCTAGAGTGTCTTTTGGCTCCAGGCTTCTTCCTGCAGTCAGAGGTCCTAAGTCACTTCCGAGTGCAGGGGGCAGTGGATGACGTCCTCACCTGCAAAGTTACGGCCCCCCGAGGCTGTCTACAGCGTGTGCTCTCATGCAAGGGGCAAGAGCAGCGCCCGCCTCTCACATGTCTCTTTGCATTGGCAGCCTGACTCGGATTCCACCAAACACTCAACTCCATCCAATAGCTCCAACCCTAGCGGCCCCCCGAGCCCCAACTCACCCCATCGGAGCCAGCTCCCTCTGGAAGGCCTGGAACAGCCAGCCTGTGACGCCTGAGGTGGCCAGCATAGCAGCGTGGGGCCGGGAGCCCAGATGGCCCCAACATCAGTGCCAAGACTGAGCTGACCCTCCAGTGTTGTCCAAGGAAATGTAGAATCAGTTTGTAGATAGAGAAAATAATCTTTATTATAATGAGCAGTTGTGTGCCACGTTGTTGGTGGCAATCGACCAGATGTGTTCGTCTGCACAGCCGTAAGGCATCACTGTTCCGTTTGCACATGAAGGACCACCGCTCACCTCCCACCAGGACCACCCAGGCCCTGACCCATGGGCTTCCTCGGCAGATGCTGGGGATGTGGCCTCCAGCCCTTCCCCTGCTCCTGAAACTGTCTCAAGGACCTTAGACGAAAGTTGTGCATCACCCAGTGTCAAGGAGGCAGAGGCCAGTTTGTGGCTCTCACTCAGTTCACCCCGACACAGCTGCAGCGGTCCTGACTGCCTGTGTCCGCGTTAGTCCATGCTGGGCCGCAGCCACGAGATGCCCCTGCTGCAGTGAGGGCAGCTGCGCACTGGCTCCGTGGCTGCCCAGCCCGCTGCAGGCCAGCACACACCGGGCTGGCAAGCCCATGGCTGCTGAGCTCAGAGAAGGCCGGAGCCTGGGAAGCCATGCCGCAGGCCCTGGGACATCCCTCCCTCTCCCCTCACCCTGCATGGAGCCTCTGTGCTTAATAGCCCAGTCAGTCACATAGAGTCGCCCGACACTCCTGCACACCGGCCCACAGCGCAGGCCCGGGAACGCCACATGTATTTAACCTCACCCCTCCCTGTGTTGAGTGATCAGGCCTGCAGCCCTGCCTGAAGGCCTGCGATAACGGGCAGCAGGCACGTCTTGTCCTCTTTTGGGACAGGCTTCCCTTTCCTATTGGCGTGCTTGGTGACGCTCTTCAGGATGTGCACTTGGCCGAGTTGGCACTGAGGGTTGTGGCACAGCTGGCCATGCCTGTGCGTCACCCCCAGCACCTGCCTGCCCCATCCACCCTCCCAGCTCTGTGCTGGGGCAGGCAGGCGCTGGGGACTCTGGTTTTTACTTTTTCATGTAAGTCTGAGTCTTTGTAATTATTGAATTGTGAGAACATTTTTGAACAATTACCTGTCAATAAAGCAAAAGACAGCAGTTTTACAGTTCCCGGTGGCTTGTCTGAGTGCGAGGTCGCCCACTGTCCCCACAGGTGAATTTCTCCAGGGGTGTACACATGCACTTGTATCCACAGCATAAGCTGGCATGTTAGCTGTGCCATGGCAGGCAAGGCAGATGCGCGGTAGGAGGAGGGGCGATCTGCTCAGACGCTTTCACCAGGCCGGCGAGTCCCCCCAAGCAGCCTCTGCACAGTTGGCCTTCCGGCCTGAGCAGCAAGGCAAAGGTGGCAGGCAGCCTTGGAGGACAGTGTGTTGTGAGACCCAGCAAAGCAGTGGACAAGCCCGTAAGGGAGGCTTGTGCAGGGCGGCCTGGCCAGCAGGACCTGCTCCCACGAGTCAGCGTTCCTGAGGTCGGAGAGTGGCCACTCGGACCTCCTCCTGTAAGGCTTGGTAAATGAGGACACCAAGAGCCTGCCCTGACTGGGCACGAGGGTGGCTGCAGGGTCAGCTGCTCGTCTAGGAGCTCCTTCCCTGGTACAAACATCAAGGATTAAACATTTGGAAAAACACATGACCCAGCCCCAGAAAATCAAAGGTAGCAGTTTCAGAATAGGAGGGGCCAGCCCTGGGTTCTGTTAGAAAACTGGGCCATGGGCACGCCTTTAATCCCAGCATTTGGGAGGCAGAGGCAGGTGGATCCCTGTGAGTTCAAGGCCAGCCTGATCTACAAAGCGAGTTCCAAAACAGCCAGGGCTACACACAGAGACCATGTCTTGGCGCATGGGGGACAAGCTGAAGAAGCCAGATGGAGCGAGCCAGTGAGCAGCATCCTCCACGGCCTCCACACCAGCTCCTGCCTCCAGGTTCCTGCCCTGCTTTCGTTCCCGTTTGCCTGGCGGCTTCAGTGATGAACAGTGATGTGGAAGCATGAGCCAGGTAAACCCTTTCCTCCCCAAGTTGCTTGGCACTGGTGGCCCTGTCGCCCTGGCCCTGCTCCAGGCCAGGCTAAGGGCTGAGCACAGTGGGTCATGGTGCTCTATCACAGCAAGGACGCCTTAAGTAGGACAGGCCCTAAAAGCTGGGGATGTGCTAATGGGCTCTGGCTTGGGCTTTATAGGTCTCCTGGGTCCTCATTCCCCTGCTGGTCCTTGTTTGGATGCTCACCCAGTACCTTGTTCTCACAATACTGTCCAGGAATAAGCTCTCCTGTCGGGGAGCTCACCACCCCCACGTCCTTGTCATCCGCGGCACATCCAGCGGCTGCGTGCTGAGGGGGCGGAAGCTTGGGAGTGTCAGTCCAAGAAAGAAGGGGCCCTTAGGAGGCAGGCTCCTGGGCCACTTCAGTGGGCTGTGGTCCCACAGCCTGAGCCGCAGCCTGAGGTGATGCATTGGATCCCTTCAGAGCTCGGGTTGAACCTTTCTTCCAAACTTAAGAATGGCCTAGGTGGGCATTTTCCTCCATTAGGTCCTGGGCCAAGGCCAGTCAAGATAAAAGTGGGCTCTCTCTAAATCCTTGTGGGTTGGACAGTCCCAGGTGACCAGCTAGATAACCTCGCTTAGATCCTGGCAAGGGAAAGTTTAGCTTCCAAGGCTCGTCTTGAGGATGATGACACCAGAATCTGCTTTCAGGAACTTTCATCACTAGTGGAATGGCTAGAGTCACACTGTGAGGTCCCTCCTAGATGCCTTCTAGAAAGAGGAAAACAATCTAACCATCATTTGATCCCCACTCGCCTTAGGTTTAAACAGTAGGCCTGTCTTGGCTGCAGGTGGCCACTGCAGTGTTGAATCAAACCAAACTCATGATGTCCCATTCCTGGGCAGTTTTTTCCTCCATCAATATTATTAGTGAGAAATACACGTCTAAAACATGTCACACCGGACAACAGTGGTGCACACCTTTAACCCCAGCACTCAGGAGGTAGAGCCAGGATGATCTCTGAGTTCGAGGCTAGCCTGGTCTACACAGCGAGATCCAGGACAGTCACCAAAACTACACAGAAACTCTGTCTCAAAAAAACCAACAAAAATGTCACATACGAATTTAAGCCTCGTGTCTAGGGAATGTGATCCTACTAAGGAGTATGATCTTTTGACAATTAAATTCTGCACTCAGGAAGCAGAGGTACAAGGATCTCTGTGCGTTCAAGGCCAGCCTGGTCTACATAGCAAGTCCCAGACCAACCAGGGCTGCATAGTGAGACCCTGCCTTGGAAAAGAGGAAGGGAGGGAGGGAGGGAGCGGGGTGGAGGTGAAGCGAGAAGGGATAGAATAACTACCATTTTAGTCCTTGGTCCTGCTTTCCTGTTGGGTGTTCGAGATCCTGCAGTCAGCCAAAATTAATTTTTTTTTCTCTTTGACTGTCAAGGCCAGTTGAGGCTGTGGTCTTTAGTCCTTTGAATTGAGGGGAACCTCTGGCTCCTCGAACCTTTTTGGTGGTAATTACATCCATGTGAGGATAAGTCAAAGGCCTTGCTTGGCCATGGCTTCTCTTAGAAGCAGAGAGGAAATTATCCCCCTGTATTGACCCTCCTGTTCCTGTATTGACCCTCCTGTTCCTGTATTGACCCTCCTGTTCCTGTATTGACCCTCCTGTTCCTGTATTGACCCTCCTGTTCCTGTATTGACCCTCCTGTTCCTGTATTGACCCTCCTGTTCCTGTATTGACCCTCCTGTTCCTGTATTGACCCTAGTGAAAACTTACCAGCTGGAGTCTCCTCAGCCATCCCGAACAAGAGAACAGGTGGCCCCGCAGTCATGGCCCACGGTTGACCTTGGAGGGCAAGGGTTAAATCTCCCCTTAATTCCTCTGACCGCACTGGTGTAGACCTCCAGGTGTGGTTATTGGACACCCAGAAGGTCGGTTACACCTTTATTTTTAACTACTGAGCAACGTTTAGATCAAGTTGAAGCAAAAATCAAGCACTGAAGTAGACTTGGATTAGACACATTGGTTAAGTCAGTCCTTATAACTGCTAGGAAGGACAGACCAAAAATTCCATCGATCTAAGGAGAGGTGTGACGTCAGTGAACTAAAGATTGATCTTTTACATACCTTATGTAACTTGTCCAGACCTTTGTAACCTGCTTAAGCTTTCTTTTTTGTCTTAGTTGGGTTTACTGTTGTGATACCATAACCAAAAGCAAGATCCCTGGGGAGGAACGGGTCTCTCTGACTCAACTTCTACTTCACTGTTCATCACTGAAGGAAGTCAGGACAGGAACTCAAACGGGCAGGAATCCAGAAGCAGGAGCTGATGCAGAGGCCATAGAGGGCGCTGCTTACTGACTTGCTCCCCCTGGCTAGCTCAGCCTGCTTTCTTATAGAACCCAGGACCACCAGCCCAGGGATGGCACCACCCACAGTGGGCTGGGTCCTCCCTGATCACTAATTAAGAAAATGTCCCACCTGCTTGCCTACATCCTGATCTTATGGAGGCATTTTCTCAATTGAAGTTCCTTCCTTTCAGATGACACACTCTAGCTTGTGTCAAATTAATATAAAACTAGCCAGCATATTTTTCTGTTTGAAAAAACATCCAGCCATCTTACATGAGAATAACATCAGCAAATCAACAAAGCCCACCGTACTGATCTCAGCTGGCATCATGGCAGTTGTCTGGCTTGAAGACTGCTTTGTAACCCCACCTTAACAAAGTTGAGCCAGGTGGTGGTGGAGCACACCTTTGATCCCAGCTCTGGGGAGGCAGAGGCAGAGATCTCTGTGAGTTTGAGACCAGCCTGATCTACAGAGTGTGTTCCAAGACAGGTAGGGCTACACAAAGAAACCCTGTCTCAAGAGCAAAACATTGAATCAAAACTACATACATGTATGTAGTGATATTTTGTTTGTGCTCTAACAAATAAAGCTTGCCTGGAAATCAGAGTGTGGAGCTAAGCCTAAGCCACTAGTTAACCATAGAGGCCAGGCAGTGGTAGCTCATGCCTTTAATCCCAGCATTTGGGAGAAGGAAACAGGAAGTGATATGGCTGGGCAGAGAGGAAGTGATAAGGTGGGTGGAGACAGGATTCAGGCCCCGTTCAGTCTGAGGATTCATAGAGGTAAAAAGTTGATGGGTGATGTTGTTCTGTATGCTGTGAATATGTGTTGTTCTGATTGGTTGATAAATAAAGCTGTTTGGCCAATAGTGAAGCAGAATAAGGTTAGGCAGGACATTCTAACTAGAGAAAGAGGAAGGAAAAAGAGGGAGCCGCCTCCAGGAGAAGCAAGATGTAAAGATACCGGTAAGCCACAAGCCACGTGGCAAAGTATAGATTTATAGAAATGGGTTAATTTAAGATACAAGAGCTAGCTAGCAAGAAGCCTGCCACGGCCATAGTTTAAAAAAAAAAAAATACAAGCCTGTGTATGTTTATTTGGGTCTGAGCAGCTGCGGCTCAGGTGGGACACAGGAAAACTTTCAGCTACAAAAGTCTCTGGTGGGAGCTGGAGAGATGGCTCAGAGGTTAAGAGCACTGGCTGCTCTTCCAGAGGTCCTGAGTTCAATTCCCAGCAACCACATGGTGGCTCACAATCATCTGTAATGAAATCTGGTGCCCTCTTCTGGTGTGGAGGCATACATACAGGCAGAACACTGTATCCATAAATAAATCTTTGGGGGAAAAAAGTCTCTGTAGTGGCTGCTGGTCTACTTCTCTGATCTTTCAGCTTTCATCCTGATATCTGACTTCAGGTTTTATTGTTAAGATCAATTAGAATTCCTGCTCCACGTGTACATGAAGCTGTTAAACCATGGTGCTCTTGGTAAGTTCCCCGGTAAACCTTACAGGAAACACAAGAGCATCTCATACAGCACAGAGGCTGTAACTTTACCCTGGTCTTGAGCATGAGGAGCAGGTATGACCGAGGTGCTGCGGGGTTTTATGGACAACAGCACCAGCGAGCGTAGCGGCGTTCTACACTTGCCCGTGGCTCAGTCCCTGCCGTTTGGCGGTTCCCTCTTGAGTCTTGGGCCTGTATCACCCTCTGTCCTTCCCCACAGGGACCAGGGTTCAGGTCCTTACAGCTACCCAAGACATTTGATGTCACCCCTCCCTAAAACACTTGTCCCTTAAGCCCCATGAGCTCAGAGGGACAGAGCTCCACTCACCAGGTTCCCTCAGCACATGCTACATGATGGAGCGGGCAGTACTCCATCCTCACACGATCCCAGAACTGACGGTTAGTGGGTGTCCAGTGATCAGGAAGTGATCACTTGAGTTCACAGAGCTGGAGCAGGAGCCAGATGCGGACAGGATGCCGGTAACTTCAGCCCACCATGGGTCATACAAACAGCCAAGGCAGAGTCATCATGAGTCCAGAATTTGGGGTCTTCCTCATTCCGGGGTCAGCCACCCAACAATTAAATACTCAAGTGTTAGTCACTTGCAGAAATACCACAGAAAGAGGAGTACCAGCCCATCGTCAGCCCAGCTTTGTCTCCAGTTCCCATCACATTCCTACCTGGTCCAGAACGAGCAGTCTGGAGGTCTTTGGGGAAACAACTCCCGTCTCTGCGAGCTTCACACCCGTGGCTTGGCCCTGAGTCTAGTGTCTGAGCTCACGGGCCCTTTAGACCCGGCAGCAAGGTTCCAGACACATGCAGCCTGCATCCGGGCCGTTACTGCTCTGCTAGCTTTCCTCCAGGAACTGGCTAGTCAGAGCCACCTTCCCGTCACACCTCACACCAAGGCTGTGACAGTAGCTCCTGTAACACAGGAGTAGCCCAGGAGGGCGACTCCTCAACACCACCCCTTGGTGGGACAGGGCACCTAACAGATTAAAAAGTGGCCAAGGATCATCAGAAGAGTCCACAGCGCAACTGGGGGACATCTGCAAGGCTGCTGCTGCTGCTGCTGGACACTAGCCTAACAGTACCCTCCACGGTGACCCCGGCCACAGTCACCAGGCACAGGCCAGGGGGGTGGTGAGATGGAGCAGGAGCAGCAGCAGCAGTGGAACTAGATGCCACGCACACTCTTAACCTTGGGAAGCCAGAACGCAGGAGAGTCACCCCAGGTGCTCAGAACATGTCTGACTTCAGAGCCCCGGAACCTAGCCCCTTCTGGTTTCTGCTACGGCTCACAGCCTCTCTTGCCTCTGGGGACCTTCCTAAAGGTCCTTCCCTTGTTGGCACTTGGCAGAAGTCCTGAAGTACAGGAACAGCCAACCACCTCTTCAGCTTCATCCAGCAAGAAGCAGTTCGTTGAGCGCTGGCCTACACCAGGGTTGGCCGTGCAGGCGTTCTGCGCTGCTGGTTTTCACATGCTCTGTAGCTCCATTAGAGATAAAGCCCGTATGCAGAAAAATACCAGTTCTTCCCTTCTTACGGCCGTGGATCAGAGATCCCAATGGATAAAGACACAGCCTAGGGGAGCCTTTGGGAACGACCATGCATTTGTGGACAAAAGATGTACGGGAACATCTTCTAATCTTTGTCTTCAGCTCGAGAGTCTTCTGAGTTTTGTTTTGTTTTGTTTTTTGATTTTGTTTTTTTTTTTTTTTAAGATTATGTTTTGCCTGCATGTACGCCTGCAGGCCAGAAGAGGGCACCAGATCTCATTACAGATGGTTGTGAGCCACCAAGTAGTTGCTGAGAATTGAACTCAGAACCTCTGGAAGGGCAGCCAGGGCTCTTAACCTCTGAGCAGTCTCTCCAGCTCCCTTATTTTGTTTTTTAAGCCAAGGTTTCTCTGTGTAGCTCTGGCTGTCCTGGAACTCACTCTGCAGACCAGGCTGACCTCGAACTCAAATCTGCCTGCCTCTGTCTCCTGAGTGCTGGGATTAAAGGTGAACACTACTGCTGCTGGCTGGGACTTCTGGAGATTTTAACAACGTGGGCAGAGGGACCTGTGTCCTCTAGTTCCCCATCATCCACCATGAAAGGAGGGAGAGCGGTCCTTTTTAGGTCATGCTGGTGAGACTTCATGGGTGCACAGCTAACTCCCTACACCTCTGGCTCTTAGTCTTCCTGCCCCTCTTTCCAAGCGATCCCAGAGCCTTAGGACAACAGCTGTGTTGTAAATTTATCGGTTGGGACTGGGCTCCGTAACTGCCCTGTTGTGGCTTTTGACTAGCTGTGGCTTTCTGTAATGGTCTCCATCAATTAGGCATGCTAAAGTGGATGCTGGGTGGGGGGCATGCTGGGGTTGGGGAGCTCATGAGGCCTCAACCCGAGACAAAATACTACAGGCAAGTAAGGAATGTGAGCGTAGGAGAAAGTCTTCCCCAGGGAAGAGCACGCCAAGAGACTGCCCCATACCGATGTTCAGCCCTGAAAACAAGGCAAGTCACATACAGACTGAATAGGCTGTATTTATGCACTCAGGAATACAGACATGCCCACGTGTACACACGCATATGTGTAACACTAATTAAAAAGAATCCGTGAATTTGAGAAAGAGCAAAGGGTGGAGGTACATGGGAGGGAGACAGGAAAGGGGGAAATGATACAATTATCTCAAAACATTAAATATTTTTGAAGAGAAAGAAAAGAGGGGAACTGTAATATCTGCCCTCTATGACTCTTCAGTACCCTGTGCCTTCATGAATTAACCACCATTCACAAAAATCTCTGAGATAAACAGGCCCTTTGACACCCTTTTCAAATTTATGATCTGTAAGCTGGATCAGCACTCAGTAAGTAATTTAGCGCATGCACCTGTAATCTAGAGAGTGTGGAACGCTTTTTCCTCAGCCTGTGCATGTCGAAGCAACCGGAAAATAAAAACAAAGTGGAACGGGACAGGACCCCAAGCAGGCGGCAAGGAGGGGTGACTATTCCATCTCAAGCAGACGAAACAGGTGTGACTGGCAGGCAGGAAGAGCTGGCGTCCAGGTCCAGCCGGGCCCTGGTCTCTGCCTCCCGCCCGGGCAGGCGCGGCCTCGGTTCTCGGCAGGTGTTCCTGGCAGCAGCTTCTCTAGCGCCCAGCCCCGGCTATTGCAAGTCACAAACGCCTCCCAGGCCATCCTAGTGCGACATGGCTGGGAGAGCTCTCGGTTCGGTTCCCTTTGTCCCAGAGTCCAGTGTCCCCTGCAAGGCCAGCAGAGCAACACACACACACACACACACACACACACACACACACACACACACACACACACACACACGGGACACAGAGCCTGGGCTGGAGAAGGGACGAGCCTGGAGGGGGTATTTGCAAGGTCACAGCTGTCCCTGACACCCAGCCCTGTCTTAGAGTCCACATCAAACATTCTTACCTCTCCTCTAGGGAGCTCCGAGGGGGAGAAAGGACGAGCTTCTGGCAGCCATATAGTTCCAGACACAGCCAAAGCCTGTGAGCCATGCCAGCCCCCAGCAAAGCTTTCCGATAGGGAAAGCACCTCCCTCCCAGGCCACTCAAAGCAGCCTTGGGGTGGCATGCCTCACTTCAAACTCAAGGCAAGCCTGGGATCACCTTTTTCCCATCTATAATGGAAAAAAACTTCAAGGTCAGGTTTTTCCCTGCATGCTAGATTGGCTCAAGAAACATTAGGGAAGCTGGGTGGTGGTGGCGCACACCTTTAATTCTGGCTCTTGGGAGGCAGAGCCAGGCGGATCTCTGTGAGTTCCGGGCCAGCCTGGTCTACAGAGCAAGATCCAGGAAAGGCACCAAAACTACACAGAGAAAACCTGTCTCAAAAAAAAAAAAAAAAAAAAAAACAACAACAACAAAGGAAATATTAGGGAAAGCTGAGTGGGTCTTCGTCCCCAGGTGCCTGCCCTCAGCTACTCACAGCCTGTGGGCCCCAAGCCAGGTGGGGCGAGGAGCAGAAGAATGACCTTCCCGTGAACCTGGCCCAGCTGTGTCAAGTGGGCATCTGCCCTCGCCTGCACCCCACCCACCCCCCAGCCCCCAGAAGTATCAGTTCCTTGGTTTGCCCTATCTTAGGAATGGTGGCTTCCACCCTGGTTCCTGGGGTGAAAACTCCTTCCAGCCAGAAAAGATCAAAGCTCTCTCCCTCAGAGTCTGAGCGCCCTACTCTCCTCATGGAGCTAACTGGGGTTTCTCACCATGCTAGGTCTTGGTACAGCGGTCTCAGAAGGGGCCCCCAGAGTGCCTGATGGTTGACCACCTCCAAGCCCTCCTCCAGGATCTACAGTCTAGAATACAATCGAGTAGATTGCTCCCCAAATCCAGTATAAGTACCCTGAAAATCTAACAGGGTACATTGCAGGGATCTCCAAGCTCATTCCCTGACGGGGGAAAAAAAAAATCCAGGAAAGACAGAAGGCCAAAGCCAAGCAGGGAGAAAGTAACAGCTTCACCCTTCAGGGCTGGGGAGGCCCATGCCCCAGGCTTAGGTACTTCATAGGGCCCCTGGGTCCTCCCCTTCCTCCTATTGGCCCTGTTTAGACGCACACACCCACCAAGCCTCTGAGTGATGGGCAGGGCTGGAGCTTGGAAGGCAGCGCTGGACACCAGCGCTGG
This sequence comes from Peromyscus maniculatus bairdii, assembly GCF_049852395.1. Lineage (NCBI taxonomy): Eukaryota > Metazoa > Chordata > Mammalia > Rodentia > Cricetidae > Peromyscus > Peromyscus maniculatus. The sequence goes on along the minus strand of NC_134865.1, from coordinate 83,401,873 downwards.
ACACCAGCGCTGGACACCAGCGCTGGACACCAGCGCTGGACACCAGCGCTGGACACCAGCAGCAGCTCTCAGCCCAGCTCGGCCCTGCAGACCCAGGCCTCCCTGGGCCTCAGGCAGCAGTCAAGGAGGCAATGTGGTTTTAGAACATCAGCTCCAGGCTGGAGAGATGGCTCAGTGGTTAAGAGCATTGTCTGCCCTTCCAGAGGTCCTGAGTTCAATTCCCGGCAACCACATGGTGGCTCACAACCATCTGTAACGAGATCTGGTGCCCTCTTCTGGCGTACGGCAAACTTGCAGAAAGAACACTATTTACATAATAAATAAATCTTAAACAAACAAACAAATCAGCTCCACTGTTACCCATGAGGGGGTCACATAATCCCCTCCCATTTCTTGAGCAAATCAACTACAACCTCCCGGGAGCACAGTCCTCCAGCATGCCTAGAGGGGCTTAGATAGGGACATAGTGGGCTGCTTAAGACACAGAGGGCCCTTCCGAGCTGGTGGCTGAAGGAGCAGAGCACTAGGAACCAGGAACCGGCTGGGCTGGGTGGGCTGACCCATCCCTGACATCTCTACATGGTAGACTTGAGGATTGAGAAAGGAATGACCATACTCGACGCTCTGGTCTGAAAAAACGCTCCAGCGTGAGCCACTTTTCAAAATACTAGTCCTCTTAGGATCGTGGCAGCATTGTAAATGATGAGTCACAAGAGTGCCACGGGCATCTCATTTACGTGATATCCCACACAGCTAAGCTGTCCCAATGGGGACAGTGCCACTTCAGAAGCACCTGACGACGTGAAGAAAAGGTTGCTGACCGTTCAAGCTGCACATATCCAGCCAGGAGCTCCGGCCTCTGTGCACACACATGCTATGACCTGCCCAGTGGCTGTCCTATAACCACTCCAGCTCTGGCTCCCCAGTGTCTGCACCAGGCTTCTTCTCTTAGGTCACCAACCAGCTCCCAAATCATGACACAGAGACTTCATATTGGTTATGAATGCTTGGCCTTATTTTAGCTCTTACTTTAATCTATTTCTCTTTATCTACGTTTTGCCTCAGGCCTTTTTACCTTCTTTCTGTATCTTACTTTCCTGCTGTCTGTATGTCTGTCTGTCTGGCAGCTGCCTGGCTTCTGGCCCTAGGAGTGTCCCTCTTTCTCCTCCTCTTTTTCCTCCTCCTCTTCTCCTTTCCCTCTCTCCTCTTCCCCCTCCCCTCTCCCTCTCTCTCCTAGCCCCACCCCTATACTTTTTTTTTTTTTTTTTTTTTTTGGTTTTTTTCGAGACAGGGTTTCTCTGTGTAGCTTTGCGCCTTTCCTGGAGCTCACTTGGTAGCCCAGGCTGGCCTCGAACTCACAGAGATCCACCTGCCTCTGCCTCCCGAGTGCTGGGATTAAAGGCGTGCGCCACCACCGCCCGGCAGGCTGTTCGTCTCTTTATTAGACCAATCAGGTGCCTTAGGCAGGCAAGGTGAAACAGATGCAACACATCTCTACATAATTAAACATGCAGTGTAAACAAATGTAACACACCTTTACACAGTTAGAGTAATATTCTGCAGCATAAATAAATGTAACACATCTTTACCTAGTTAAAATAATATTCCACAACAAGTGAGTACCTCAGAACTGCCCTTGGGGAAGGGTGGGCTTTGCCTTACAGCAATGGGAGAATAACAATTGTAAAAAGTGAGATGGATTCTTGCTTGAGAGCCAGAACCACAATAAAAATGAGTAAGAGTAAGAGTTAGGAATGGGGAGAGCCATGCCTGTGTAGCGCACTGGCCAAGAACATCATGGAACTTCAGAACACAGCCTCCTCCCACAACCCACTTCTTCAAGGACGTTTGTCCAGTGACAACTTCAGCTCCAGATTGGCCCCGTCCTTGTGAAGCCTTCCAGCTTTATTTTTAAAAGCTGCTTTTAAAACCTTCCCTTTGCTTAGAGCTTTTGAACAGGCCCTGGCCTCCTGGGCACTCCAGTGCTCGAATGCAGTGCCCATGGCCTCCGGGGCACTCCAGTGCTCGAATGCAGTGCCCAGCTGTAGCCAGAAGGTTTCTCTGCTCCCACCAGGCCTGGCAGTCCCCAGGTCCTCTGGTTCCGCCCAGCCCCACAGTCCCTCAGCTGCTTATAAAATAATCATTCAAAGGCTTATATTAATTACCAATTGTATGACCTATGGCAGGCTTCTTGCTAGCTAGCTCTTATAACTTAACCCATTTCTATTCATCTAAAGGTTGCCACGTAGCCATGGCATTACCAGTCTGCTGGCATCTTGCTGCTCTTTGGTGGTGGCTGGCATCTCTCCCCTCTCTCCTTTCTTCTCTCCGTATATCTGCTCGGATTTCCTGCCTGCCTCTAAGCTGCCTTGCCATAGGCCAATGCAACTTTATCAACCAATCAGAGCAACACATATTCACAGCATACAGAAAGACATCCCACAGCACCTAGCTCTACCAGGATACGTCTAGTGTGGGCAGAGAGATCTGGTCAGGTCATCTTCAGAGGGACTCAGTAATTAAGTCTTTTAGACTCTGATTTTACTTTTGGGCCCAGAAGACACCCCCACCCTGATGCCCTGCCCATCTGCAGCCTGGCTGATTAGGTGGACCTGGGGTATTAGATCACATAGGAAGTACCATCAAAAGGCTTCAATCAAGAGCTCTTTAAGTCACATAGATGTTACTGATGAAAACTGCCAAACTGTCCTCCTGTGATGCCTCGGGCCCACTCGTTAAAAATACCATCAAAAACAACCCCCTTGTCAGTGACTAAATTCAAAAATTCTAACCGTGGCTGTTCTAATTAGCTTGTCGCCCACAGTTCTGAAATGTTGGCTATCAGGTTCTGGAAACTTCATAAATACTCTCAGTACAGAGTTCCAATCACTTTCAAGATGGATGAAGTAGGGCTGGAGAGATGGCTCAGTGGTTAAGAGCACTGACTGCTCTTCCAGAGGTCCTGAGTTCAACTCCCAGCAACCACATGGTGGCTCACAACCATCTCTAGTGGGATCTGATGCCCTCTTCTGGCGTAATGTTGTACATGCAGATAAAGCACTCATACAGTTCCCAGGCCCCACATCAGATGCACCTGTCACTCTAGCTCAGAAGATCAAACACCCTCTTTTGGCCACCACAGACATCACTCACACATGCTGCACACATATCCATGAAGGGAACCACACATTCACATAAACTAAAAAAAAAAAATCATTTGATTGAAAAGAATCATTAAACAAAAAATTTAAAATGTCAGGCTAGACATGGTAGCACACACCTTTAATTCCAAAACCTGAGAGGCAGAGGCAGGATGAGCTCTGTGTCTCTGAGGTTAGCCTGGTCTACATAGCAAGTTCCAGGCCAGTCGGGGCTAAATCTCAAGAAAACAACAATATTCAGAACTCTGACTGACCCAAGGCTGGTCCTCTCATGAGAACCCACATAGAGTTACAGTGCAGAGGGGCAGCTGGAGAGCCGGCTCAAACCGGTAGGAAGACTTGTTCTTGTTTGGTTCCCAGTACCCACATGACAGCTCACAACTGCCTAGAACTCCAGTCCCAAGGAATGTCCTCTGACTTCCATGGTCACCCATACACATATTCCACACACTCGCATTCACACACACACATAATGAAAACAAAATCTTTTTTGTTTTGTTTTTTGAGACAGAGTTTCTCCGTGTAGTTTTGGTTCCTGTCTTGGATCTCGCTCTGCAGACCAGGCTGGCCTCGAACTCACAGTGATCCGCCTGGCTCAGTCTCCCGAGTGCTGGGATTAAAGGCGTGCACCCCCACCTCCCAGCTGAAAACAAAATCTTAAAAAAAAAAAAAAAGCCACAGGAGTGGTAGCGTGTGCCCAGCACTGGAGAGACAGAGCCAGGAAATCAGTGGGGTTGCTGCCAGCCCGTCTAGCCCAATCAGTGAGCTTGAGATTCAGCGAGAGACCCTGTCTCAAAAGGTAGAGGATAGAGGAGCCTCTTGATAGAGGAGCCCAAGGTCCACCTCTGGCTTCCAAGGGTGCACTTCCGAGTTCAGAGCTGCTGGGTGCACACAGCCGAGGAAATTCAAAGACTGCAGGTAGGAATTACATGAACCCAGACAGAGTGCCCATGAAACCTGCTGTTTATAAAACACTGTAGTTTTGTTGTTGCTGTTTAAGATTTTATTTACATGTGTGTACATGTGCCTGCTTGTCTGTATGTACACCGTGTGTGTGCGGGTGCCTTCAGAGGCCAGAAGAGGGCATCGGATCCCTCGGAACTGGAGTTAGAGATGGTTGTGAGCCACCATGTGGGTGCTGGGAACCCAACTCTGGTCCTCTGCAAACCCAGTAGTTAACTGCTGATCATGTCTCCAGCCCGGCTGCATTAACATAATCCTACTATGTAGCCTAAGCTTGCCTCAAATTGGCAATCCTCCTGCCTCAGTCGGCTGTGTGCTGGGATTATAGTTCTATACCTCATGCCAGGCTTGTTTTTTGACTGAAAATTTTTTCTTATAAATTAAGTTTAATTTTTTTTAAGTGCTGGGACACTAGGCTTCACTTCAGGAAGACTTCTGCACTCAGTGCCAACACAGGAAAACCTAGGCTCCCTAGAGTTGGTAATAATTTAAGAACAACTTCTGTGAACAAGCGTAGAAGTCTTCATTTTTACTCTTCTGACTTAGGTCCACTAAAATTTCATCTCCCTTTTAATGAAAACATTGTTCTATGCAGAGGTGAACAGGAACCTGTTGTTCCTGTCAGGACAGCACACTTAAAAACAATACACAAGTCCTGCTCTTGGGGTCCCTGCTTCAGGGAGTGGGTCAAATCATGTCCCCTGAATCCTGCTTCCCCAGTGTCCCAAGAGCTGGGGAGACTTGCCTCCCCGCCCCAGAGTGGAACTTGAATGGTTTCTATGGTGAATCATGGGTGGTTGTTGTTTTTGGGGTTTGTGGTTTTGCTCCATTTATATAATCAAGCCAAATTTGATGAAACTAAATTCTTTGTTTTGTTTTGTTTTTGTTTTTGTTTTTGAGACAAGGCCTCTCTATGGAACTCTCTGGCAGTCCTGGAACTCTCTATGTAGACCAGGCTGGCCTTAAACTCACAGAGACACCCCTCCTCCCCCGCCACTGCCTCCCAAGTGCTGGGATCAAAGGCGTCATAAAAGAGAGAAGAAATGTTTTTCTAAAAACTATAATATACTTCATATTTATGAGGCTGTACTTCTGTGGTTTTAAGGCTGGCTTTTTATGTGTCAAGTGCTTTGCATGTACCTGTGTGCATCACTTTTGTGCGGTGCTCAAGGAAGCCAAATCCCCTGGAACTGGAGTTACAGATGGGTGTGAGCTGGGTGGGTGCTGGGAACTGAACCCAGAGCCTCTGACAGAGCAGCCAACGCTCTTGATCTCTGAGCCATCTCTCCAGTCTGTTTGTTTTTAAGGGATTTTTTTTCTACTTCTAGACTAGAATCCATCCTAAATCCTTGCCTGTGCTGCCAATCTAACTTTCTCTATTCCTTCTTGTGAGGGGAGTGTGCATGTATGTGTGCATGTTCAGGTGCATACAGGTGCATGTGTGTGCGTGCAGGCGTGTGGGGCAGAGTACCTGTGCAGGTGTCTTCCCTCTGGAGCTCACGAAGACTAGATGGGCAGCTACCACCCCACCCCCCAGCACTGAGGTTACAGTGGTTACAAGCTTGCACCCCATGCCTGTGGGGTCTGGGAATCAACCTCAGCTCCCCCACTTGCAAGGCAAATATTCAGCCCACTGAGTCGTCTCCTCAGCCCCTCCGCTCCTCCTCTTTGCTTACTTTGTTTTTGTTTATTGAGACAGTTTTACGTACTGCCCAGGCTGTCCTCAAACTCCATCCTCCTGCCTCCGTTGTTAGCACTGGGATTGCAGGCGCTCACCACCATGCCTAGCACTGATACAGTTTTCCCCACAAAACTACTAAGAACTGGAACTGCTCTTTCCTACCTCCCTGTAAGCTAAAGCCAGGCATCCTGGGATGAACCGAAGGGACAAGCTTCCTGTCCACTGTGTGGCTACAAAGAGCAGCCCCCTGCTCCTGCACCCTAACCAGAAACAACAGCTACAGACCAGAATGAGTGAGTGCTGATGCAGTATCCAGACTGAACCTGGCAGTGAGCTGAGGGAACCTAAAGTCACCAATTACTTCCCTCTGACATGAGACCAAGCCTGACCAGGTCAACAACTGGGACAGGTCCATCCGAGCATCAGTGGCCATCAATGGCCTAAAGCCCCAGCTAATCCTGGAGGCTAAGGCAGAGAGATACTTGAGCCCCGACATTTTAATGTCTTCCTAGGATATATGGTGAAACTCCCATCTCAAAACAAAACACCATGACGAGTGGGTAAGAACACTTGCAGGGCAGGTCTGAGGACCTGAGTTCAGATCCCCATAAGTCACTTACTTAAGTATGACCACCCATGCTAGCAGGTTAAAAAAGAACAAAAACCCAAACAACCCTTTATTGGACAAGGTGGGCCCGTCCTTGCCATCAGGAGAGAAGTCGTGGTCTCAGAGGGGATGAAGAGTCCACTGGCTGGAGGAATAGCATTCTCCCAGGAGGTCAGGCCTCTGCCTCTGCCTCCCCGGCAAAGAGTGGGTTAACGAAGTAGCTGAAGTTGGTGTCCACGATGTCCACCTTCTGGTCTGAGCCAAGTGGCTCCACCGAGGGCTGTGGCTGCGGGGTTACAGTGTCAGGGGCTCATGGTGCCAAGTACCAGCCCCCCCGGAAGACCCCCAAAGCTTCTTCCCGCTGTCTCACCTGCTGCTTGAAGACCATCACGTCGAAAAGCGGATTGCGGAAACCCAGCGGCAGCCCAGCGGTTGCGGGCCCAGCCTCTTCATGCCTTCTCCACCTGCGGGATGCAGGAGCAGGTGAAGCCCTCCGCCCGGCCAACCTCTGGGAGGCCGCGCTCGCTCGGGAGGGGCCGGCGTACCTGAGCCTGCCGCTGCGATGCAGCAGCAGCAGCACGGTCCCCAACAGTGCCAGCAGCACCACGGCCGCCACGCCGCCCGCCAGCCAGGCACCGGACCCGTCCTGATACAGCGCGGAGCCTCCCGTCGCGGGCATGCCCGACTGCCGCAGCGTCGCCGACAGGATGCCGAGCACGCCGCCTGCAACAAGGAGGATTCAGCGGCGGCTCCCGGGCAGCCCGGGCAGCGGAGGGGCGGGAGGGCGCCAGGTTACCTTGTGCCACCGCGTCCTGCAGGAGCGCCTGGCCCAGCCGCCCCGCTGCGCCGGTCTCGGGCCCGGTCTCCACCAGCACCACCTGGATCTCGGTGTGAGCCTCGCGCAGCACCTTGGACACAGCCACCTGCACCCCCTGGTACTGGGGCTGGGGAGGGAGAGCGTTGATCCGGAGTCTGCCTTCGGGCTGGGGGCGGGGGAGGGCAGTAGAGTCGGGGCGCAGCTGCCAGCAGCCGGGACCCTGCCTGTGGCCTCGTTACCTGCTTTAGGAAGAGGTCCAGCAACCGTGCTCGATACTGCTCCAGGTCAAATGTGGGGTCGTGGGTCAACGACACGATGGCTCCTGCGACGGGAGGACAGATCAACGCCGCGGACCCCAGCAAGAGAGGGGAGCCCGCGGGGAGCGCATTAGAGGGCAGGCGGGGCGCTCACCGCAGAGGTCGCAGCACTGGCCTTGGGGCAGCACCGGGTCGCGGCAGGTGGCCTGGGGGCAGCGGCCGCCCAGGGGCTGCAGCAGAGACGCGCAGATCCACGGCAGCGTCTGGGTGGGGACACGGCGGTGAGTGCCGGAAAACGCAGCGACAGCCGCGCGCCCCACCACGGCCGAGCGGACCTCGCGCCGTCCCCGGCCAAGGCTCACTCACCTCGGCGTAGCCGCAGACGCAGCCTGACGCGTCGGTGCAGGCCTGGGAGCCCACTCTCAGCGCGCCCGGCCCGTGGAAGCGCAGGCGACCCTCGCGGGACGCCAGGAAAGCCGCCAGGTCCTCGTCGCGCGTGAACGTCTGCGGGTGGCGGCATCACCGGTGGCAGGCGAGGACAGAGTCTGAGCGCGCGGGGCCCCGCGCGCAGCGGCAGGACGCCATGGGGACGCGCACAGGGGGTGGGACCCGAGCCCTCCCGCGCCTGCTCACCTGGCCCACGGCCGAGACGCTGCGGACGTGCACCGGGTTGGGGCCCGGGCCGAGCGCTACGCGGAAAGACCCGTCGCGCGGGAAGAGGACATCGTCGTAGCTGCAGGGCACGCGCTCGGCGTCCACGGAGAAGAGGCCGGGCGCCTGGGTCGCGGAGCTCCACAGGTGTGGGTCAAGCCAGGAGAAGCGGTCGGGATTTCGGAAGAGCAACGGGGCGCCTGCGGGGGCACGCACCAACCCACGCCGCGCACTGAGCCCCGCGCCACGCCCTCTCCAAAGCACGCCCACTCTAGCCACGCCCCGAGCCCGCCTCCCGGGGCACGCCCCCTTCACCTTCCTCTCCGGAGTGACAGGCCGGGTCCGAGCCCACTCCTGCAGCGCTGAATGAGGCTCCAGGCGCCAGGACGAACTCCCCGTCCAGCGGCAGGAGCTGCGGAAGGCGCGGGCTGAGGTGGCGCAGGGCCCAGGCACGCACTGCGCCCAACTAACACCTCCCGGGCACCAGGAGAACCCACGCTGAGACGCTGGCAGCGATCTCGGTGAAGGGGTCAGGGCCCCGGGAACCTTAACCTGGCTGAGGCTAACCGGAACAGCTGGATCTCACCAGGGAGAGAAAAGGGAAGGGTGTTGTACACCGGGCACAACATGTGCCAGGCCTGAAAGACCCCCAACTCTGAGCTGGAGCAGAGGCTAGAGGGATATATAGGCCTAGGTGGCAGAATCTGTTGCTACGGGGCAGGACACAGCTGAGATCCTGGGAACCCGTGGAGCAGGAGGTGACGTTTGCCAGCACCCATCACTCTGGAGAAAGGATAAGACAACGTTCCCCAGGTCCTAGAAGCCGAACTTTAAAATATTCATACTCCACTGGGGAAGGGGCCCCCGCTTCAGGGAGAGCGATGCCGGCGAAGGCAGGCACCGTGAGAGCGCCTGTACCTCGTGGCATGGATCCACTTTGGGAGCCCCCTCACCCCTCACATCCTCTTCTATGCTAGGGATATGCTGTGGGAAGGGAACATACCATTTCCTGATCCCTCAAGCCGCATCCCTCCATCCTTCACCCAGAGTTTGAGGGGATGGGGGCCCGTGGGAGCTGCGCCTTGCGGGGCCACCACGTTATCATGCGTCACCCACAGCCCAGGCTCTTGTCCCCACTTGAGGGGGCAGGGCCTGCTCCGTGGCCTCCCCAGAGCTCCAGACCTGCCCCAAAGCCCACAGCAGAGAGGGGAGATGAGGTCGCAGGCTGGCTCCACCCATGCCAAGGGTGAAGCACACTGAATGGAAGGGCCTCCACCCACAGCCAGGGACAGCGAGGGACAGACATAATGTGTCTTAAGCGTGGTAGCACCTCAGCCCAGGAGGGGCACACACACACACACACACACACACACACACACACACACACACACACACACCGTGTGAATGGAATGCATTTTCATGAAGAACCGGGCTGGGGTAGAGCTCAGGGGTGCAGCACCTGCCTAGCATTTGTGAGGCCCAGGGCTCTGCCCCTAGCATCACAGGACATGAACAGAGCTGAGGAGGAAGTATGGAGAGAAGGTGGAAAACCACCCCAGTGAGATGAAATAGGCATCAGGGCTGATCCAGCTGAGGGTGTTCAGGCCAGGCTCCACAGAGGACAGCAGAGAAGTCCAGAAGGGTGGACTACTAAGACCCAGATCCACACTCGAGGGCTGGGGGAGGCGGAGGCCGAAACAAGGGAGAGAGCTTCAACACCTGAGGCTGGGAAACTTCAGCTCAAGTGCCAGCAAGCAGACTCCAACCCACATGTACCAAGCACAGAGAATATTCTAGAAAGGAAGGACAGATCACACAGGATATACAGAGACAAGAGAGGGCTGGAGAGATGGTTCAGTGGTTAAGGACGCAGACTGCTCTTGCGGAAGATGCAGGCTGGATTTCCAGCACCCACGTGGTGGCTCACAACCCGCTGTTATCTGACGCCCTCTTCTGGCCTCTTCAGGTGCTGCATGCACATGTTGCCAGGAAGACTTGGGTGTGTGTGTGTGTTGTTTTTGTTGTTGTTTTTCTGAAAATTGAAACTGAAGGTGGAACTCGCATCTCAATCCATTAGGACATGACACTGAGAAGTTCAACTACCTACTTAATTTTTAAAAAAAAGCTGTTAAGCTTTAGTAATAGAATTTCTACAATGTTCTAAAGCTTACGTCATCCAAATTTAGAGCCAGCATGGCACCCAGTAGAGAAATGTAACACACTTTTCCATTAACTAGACAACCTGACAAGGGCTCCTAATTCGATAGGAGCAGTGAGCATGACCAATAAGGAAAGGAAGAGACATACACGGCCTGGAAACAGGAGAGATGACTGCCGTCTTTCAAAAGAGAAGAGCCACCGGAACTATAGAATATAATTCTTTTTGTTTGCTTTGTTTTTTGAAACAGGGTTTCTCTGTGTAGCCGTGGCTGTCCTGGAACTCCCTCTGTAGACCAGGCTGACCTCAAACTCACAGAGATCTGCCTGCCTCTGCCTCCCGAGTGCTGGGATTAAAAGCGTGCCTCACCACTGCCCGGCTTAGAATATAATTTTTAAGGGTACCATTCATGATAGATAAAAATGCTATAAAGTACTTATGAGTTAGTCAGTATTCTACACGACCACCTATCTTTTTTAGTTAATGAAAAATTTATAGTATATGTAGCATTATGTATGTTTATATACAAGTTATAGAAAAATACTGAATTTCTTCAATATAAGTTCTTAATGATCATTAAACTGGGAATCCAGAATTTTGAAAACATTTCCTGTTTTCTAGGATGAAATAATGTGTTTCAGTCTTCCTTTTCAATTATGGCTACACATTCGAACAACAGTTTCCCCAAACTTCAAGGCTCCAGTCCAATAAAATGAAAACACAGTCCTCCACAGTCCCTGTGGGCCGGATGGGAGCTCTGGGTCGGATGACCACCTATTTTTTGTTTTGTTTTGAGACAGGATCTCTCTGTGTAGCCCTGGCTGTGCTGGAACTCACTCTATAGACCAGGCTGGCCTTGAACCCACAGAGCTCTGACTGCCTGTGATCCAGAGTGCCGAGATTAAAGACATGCGCCAGCACTCGGAGAGCGTCTTAAGTTTGTAGGAGAATGAAGCTGGCGGAAATACTGGGAGACGCAGCCCATGCTCTAGAAAGGAGAACTCGGCAACTCAAACACTCGGGTTCTGTTGGGGTGTGCATATGGGTTCTCTGCGACAATCAGAACCACAAGGAAGACCCCCATGTTGAGGTAAAGGGGGGGAGGGCTGGGTATTTGCCCACCAACAAAGATGAAGATGGAGATAGAAGTGGGTAGGAGGGGAAAAACTCCAAGGGAGGAATGTGTGAGGAACTGATGAGGTCCAAGATGAGGCCACAGGAAGCTGGAGGGGACTCCAAGAAATAGGGGTGACACTCTGCCTCCTCAAAGTGACCCCGTAGACATCCCTGGCAGTTCACACCCTGAGCTGGGGTACTGAAGAGGAAAGCGAGAAGGAAGGAAAGCTGACTGCCTGGGAGGATTTCACCTATACACATATGACTGTCTCTGGGGCCAGGGAGGTGGTGCTCTAAGTGGGTTGGGGCAATAGCTGAGACAGGGACCGTCCTCTGGGTCTGCCACACCCATGAGCCCCAGTGAGCACTCGGTGAAGGATGGGTGTAGTTAAAACTTGGGCACTGAGGCCGGGCGGTGGTGGCGCACGCCTTTAATCCCAGCACTCGGGAGGCAGAGGCAGGTGGATCTCTGTGAGTTCGAGGCCAGCCTGGGCTACCGAGTGAGATCCAGGAAAAGGCGCAAAGCTACACAGAGAAACCCTCTCTCGAAAAAACAAAAAACAAAAAACAAAAAACAAAACAAAACAAAAAAAACTTGGGCACTGAGTCTTGGCTGATGGCTCACACCTGTAATCCCAGCCTCCTGGAGGTGAGATGGGAAGGTCAGGAGTTCCAGGTCTGTCTCACGAACATAGTGAGTACAAAGCCACCTTGGGTTACTTGAGACCCTGACCCACAGAAAACATTATTTCTTGCCGGCCAGCACTTGGAAGGCAGAAGCAAGTGGATTGCTGAGTTCGAGTCCAGCCTGGTCTATAAAACGAGTTCTGGGACAGCCAGGAATACATAGAGAAACTCTGTCCTGAAAAACCAAAAACAACAACAAAAACAAAAACTTGGGGAAATGGAGGGTTTTTTTTGGGGGGGGGGGAGTTGCAATGAAATATTGTTCTTTTGGTTTGGTTTGGTTTGGTTTGGTTGGGTTGGGTTGGGTTGGGTTGGGTTGGGTTGGGTTGGGTTGGTTTGGTTTGGTTTGGTGGTGTTGCCCGCTCAGCGGTTAAGAGCACCGGCTGCTCTTCGGGAAGGACCGGGGTTTGAATCCCAGCACCCACGACCCATGGTTCACAAACATCTGTAACTCCAGCTCCAAGGGCCCCGCGCCCTCTTCTGGCCTGTGTGCACACTGCACACGGGTGGGTCACAGAAAACCCCCAGTCCTAGTTCCAACCACAGGAACTGAACGCGGTACCGAGGCCGGCAGCCTACCGCTCACTGAAGTCTTAGCATGTGCGGGCGGCAGAGGCTGTTCAGCCTCTTGCTTCTAACCTTCCAGGATATCTGGGCCACCAGCTTTGCAGACAGGTTGCTATCGTGGCCTCCAGGACGGGAAAGGGCAGGCGGCTTGCCAGAGCCCACCCTGTACAGCAGACTGGGGCGGGGGGACGGGGAGGAGAGCTGGGCTGTGAGACCCCAAGTGCTCTCTGATGTCCCCTCCCAGAGAGTATCTCCACCCAGCGGCTCCCGTGGCGACGCACAGAGGCCTGGAGAGGGATCTTCGGCGACCCTGGGGCAGCCATGACCCCCTGTGGCCACAGCCCCGAGCCTTACCATGTCCGAGATGGCGTGACTGTCTCGCACCAGGACCGACACCATCTGCAGCAAGAGGCGGCGTCAGCTGCGGGCCTGGCCGACCTCCCCACCCCAGTGCCTCCCGCGCCCCCTACCAAGGCACCTTGTCCGCCGGGAACTGGACCGCATCTCCGGCGCACGGGGTCCGGTTCTGGCTCCAGTTGGAGGCAGAATCGAAGTAGGTGTTGGGGACCCAAAGTTTGTAGGCGGCCTGAGTCAGTGCTAGAGAAAGGAAGGCTGGGTGTCTGCCTCCCTCGAGGAAGGCGGCCCTCCAGAGGAGTGGTGCACACAGCCCGGGTGCAGGTCGGGTCCCCGAGGTGGCCCCGACCCGGGCGCTGGTCTCTCAGCGCAGGTCAGACCCCACAGGAACCCCATTGCGCGGCCTTCTCCGGTGC